>NW_023615135.1:0-40001 GCF_013339695.2 Rhipicephalus sanguineus | reverse complement strand
GCGCCGCAAGGAAAAGAACGTTTGTGCGCGTAACCTTGGCCGTTTCAAACTATCCTAGAATACCTGCAGCGAGTACAGTTCCGAAGTGTCCACTGCGCCATAATGCTTCTTTTTGCAAATTGGCGAAATACCCTATACCGGTCCGTAAGGTGCCATGCGCACCTGCGCAGCTGCACACTTTGTAATGATTGGGCAGCTTTAAACCACCCACTCGTTACGCAATTCACACGTTTTAATGCCTGGGCAATTCTATGATTCTGCCACGCAATATAACATGCGTTAAGGAGACTCCGCCCAGTACGTGATATCCTTATCGCTGTTCTTTTACGAAGCAGCTCCAAGCACTCGCGTTGCTTCGTGGTATTCACCTGCTCGTCCCGCAGAAGGCTTGGGTTCCATTCTCACTCGGTCCGAATATTTTTTAAATATTTACTTATTTGCATCTATCTCAAATTTTCGCTCACGGAGAACGCCAATTTTTCACTCACAACCAACGACGCCGCGCCCGACACCCACACCGACGCCGACACCCGAATTTCTGCGAAATGAGCTCTTTAACGCTACCGCTTTAAAAATATTTTTGTCAATGGGACCAGATGTACTGCCGGGTCACCTGAACCCAAACGAGATAGCCCACGACCATGCGCGAGGTTTCACAAGTGGCGACGGGGTGGCCTCTCGGGTGAGTTCGGGAGAGCTCGTCCAAAGCGATCCTCTCGTTACTTTTCACGAGATAACACCTCATTGCAGAGGACAGCGACAAACTTTTCACTTTCCCCATTATAAGCTCCACAGATCACAAGCAAGCACGCTCCGCATGCTCCAGATGGGGTCATACCCCTCTAGGGGCTTTCTGAGCATGCTTCATTCGGATATTTATCCACTTTGCCCGGATTGTGGTGATTTTGACTCTTTGAGTCACACGCTCTGGCAGTGCCCTGCGTTCCAGGATTTTAAAAGAGAAGAAGACTGGACGACGGCAATCACAGACCCCAGACAAGACGTCCAGCTTCAGGCTGTCCAGAGGGCTCGTGAACGAGCGGAGAGGCATGGCCTCTCTGTTCCGACATGGGACTAGCCAACGGCTGGTTGGGGACCTACCTAGTGGCCCGCTGCCTTGCCTCTCAGGACCACAATAAAGTTGTTTGTCTGTCTGTCTGTCAAAGCGCGAGCAATTCTGGGCAATTAATTCGAACGTTCAATTGTTTAAGGAAAGTAGCTATATTTGCACAAGTGGCAAAAGGTATATTTAAGTGGCAAAAGGTTAAGACTGTGCGAACTACGAGTACAGGAACGTTGAGCAAACCTAAAGTATTCATTTAGGCGGGTATATCATGGGGAGTGAAGGTGTGCAGGAACATTAAGATTTAGTTGTGGTAGCGTATTTCCGGAGCGGTTGAATTGAGATTAGAGAGATTAGAAGAAGGTGAGGCGTTCATGCAGGTTAAAAGAAAAAGGTTGGTTAGACATGCGGTTTGTTAGAATATTGGTAAGAACGGATGTCGTCAGAGCTAAAGTAGCTTTTCGGCTAAAGCGCAACGCTTTAAAACATAAAAGCGCGGTTTCCCTGTGTAGAAAGATGTAGGCTGGAAGCAGGTGGGAAAAATTTACTGAAGATAAGGACGTCTTTATTTTCTGCATTCAATTTAGATATGACAAAAATTTAACTCTTCAAGGGCCCCTCACCAGGTTTGACAATTTTGCGCTAACGAGCGCAATGCATACACTGAGCGTTCGCGAACACGTATGCCAAAATTTGCGCCGCGGAAATGGGTCAAATTTCAAGGTGAACGCTGCTTGCCCTTCCTCTCGCGGGCGCACGCTTTAGAGAATGAGGGGATGACGTACATGAGAAAATGGCCCTACGTAGATGGTAGTGCTGTGACGTCGCTCCTCTACGTAGACGACTGTCTACGTAGAGGAGCGACGTAACAACGTAACAGTCGTCTACGTAGACGACTGTTACGTTGCCAACAGTAACACGTGACACTGCGATAATTATTTGACGCGACATATGTAGTTTGTGTAATTTGTTGCTTGAATAGATTAATAAAACTTCAGAGAAATAATGAGACACACAAAGGGAATGTGTGCGTCTTTTTCATTTTTTTTTCGTGAATTGCAGCGAGATGCGGGGCTAATGTGCCTCCCTTTCCCATGCGTTCGTGTCCTCGCGGTTAGCGCATCGAGCAGACGCCAGCCCTGGAAACGAAAGTAATATTCTGGCGCGTTCGAGCACTCATTATGCTCATTTATTCTACCGCGTCCAACTGAACGTTAATGCGGCACTGGCTCAGGATACCGCCACTCTCTTGCTCGTACAAATATCTCAACTTTCATGCCCGTCCCGCAGAAACAGGCAGTAAACCACAGAGAACGCCGACAAAACGCTCACGGCCACTACATAAAAAAAAAAGGTAGCGGCCGTGCAACGCCGCTCGCGTGCTCGGGCTGGCTCGGGCACGTCATGCGCACGTGACCATGCATGCGCATGACGTGTTCATGCGTATGTGTCAAGTGAAGAGGGCAGGAAAGGGATTTGGCTTGCTAAGGCTACACGCGGCGAGTGGCAAGGGTTTGAAACTCGCCTCCTCGCGTCATAGTTTCGCGCCGCTGCAAATTATTGTTTCTCTCAGCTCGTAATGGACCGATTTGAAAAATTCTTGCGGCATACAGCTCTTCATTCGGCACACAACAACTTCCAGCGTCTAACTAAAATTTGCTATGTGGCCTGGTGAGGGGCCCTTTAAACACACTTGAACCAATACTGGCACTAGTAATTGATAAGAGTGCTCTTCCAAATCCAAGATTAATTCAGGGCTACTAGACTTCGTTACGTCGTACCGTTTAGAAGCCGTAGCGAACGAAGGACCAGGTCTACAAAAGGAGGCTGAGCAAAGAGGAAGAAACTAAAACGGAGACAAAGTTAAAGGAAATCCAAGTGATCGTAGGCGCTTTGTCAATCGAAGTTATGCAAAGCATGCTGCGAGGGATCAGGTAATCACCGTTTTCATAGCAACGCAGTTAGCGATACCATTGCTTACCTCAATTTACACAGGTGTTAGCAACGTATTGAATGCCACTCGAGCACACTGCTTCTGAAATAAACCAATTTTGACGTATTTCATTCCCCGTCCTTTGTTTTTCAGTCACTCTGACGCAGTATGTGACTTACGTTGCTGAGTGTGTCAACTACCTGATTACTTCTTGCTTAATTGGTCGCAAATGTGTTCAGTTGGCGTACATTTAGTTTCGCCCTACTTGATACTCAGATGTTGCAGAGTTCCGTGCTTTACAAAAGCCTGAAAAGAAAAGGTGGTTTATTTGTAGGATTCAGCGCCTTGGTATGTAATTTCCAACGCACTGTGCGGAATTGCACATTTGGACGATGCTGGTTAAGTTACCCACGTTTCAACGCCTACATTAAAATTAAGCTCAAGCGTAACGTAGAAACGGCTGAGGAAAGCAATGTCGCACGTCTTGCAGACAAGACTCTTGCGTATGCCGACGTCCTTCGTGTCATATCTGGCAGATAGAAAGCAGCTGACGTGAATAATAATTTTTAAGTGCGAAGGCGACTTCTCTGCTTGCATCCGCACCTACTTTGGCGGTGCGTGATTACAAGATAGCACACACCAGCTTATGACAATTAGCAATCACTTGGACGATGCAGAGGATGGGCTGCGTCGATGAAACCTTCCCTTATGATTCCGATTAGTATTAGACAACATCAGAAGAAAGTATTGTAAAGTTTAACTAAAGCAACCTAGCCATTTGCGCATTGAACTCGGAACTAAAGCGTGTTGACAGGCTCGGCGGATTAAAATAAGAGAAACAAACCGAGGCCTACGAACGCCATGTTTACCCATTTCAAGAATGAAGAAATGATTTTGTCAAATGTACGGAAGCCCAAGAAATCATCATTTTACAATATGCGAAGATTTGTCTATGACAAGGCGAGAAGCTTCACTTCGCGGACACCCACTGAAACACAGAAGCTGGCGGCTTTTCCTTCGTCAGGCTATCGTACTTCTATGTATCGCAATTCTTTCAGATATGTTGTATCACTGCTCTTTATTACACTCTTTGCATAATATTTTTAACGCACCTTGACCACACCACTCTTATACACAGGTTTACAAAGAAACCTTCGCTTAAGTTGCTCCGATATGTTGTATGACTGCTTTTTATTAAACACTATTTTTTAAGCTTTGAGGTCGTAGTATAGGCACCACCTTTTTAACCACAAAGTATCACGCGATGGTGGCGTGACTATGGTAATGCGCACGCCATTTGGGCCAACTCTTGCCTTCTTCCTTTTTAGTGGATGTTGTGTGTAGTGACATTTACCCAGTTTCTGTGGCACACACGGCCAAGCTGTTTAAGCTAGCCGTAATTTGTGTGTGCGGCCTAACAGAAAACTGTCATGATTGTGAACGTGCATGTGCCACAGGATTTGGGCAGATACCACGACTCACCGCTGTGGCGTAACGCTGAGAACGAGGACATAGAGAGGGGAGAGAGAAAGAAAGAATGAATGAAGGAAAGAAAGTAAGACAAACAATCAGAGGGATGGAAAGAGAGATGTGAACAAAGAGAAAGAAAAATTCTTGCCGAAAAAAATTCTTCACAAAGTGGGATTCCCGAGCATCCTAACAACTCAGCTATCCAGGCATGTTACCAGAGCATAGCATAGCCTTGTATAGTTCTGTGTAGCAAGGGGTGGGAAAGGGAAGTAAGCGTGAGGAGGAGAGATGTCATGGTGAGGAGGAGGGTGAGAAGGAGGAAATCCTACTAGTCACCACTGGTTCACTAAGATAGATAGAGAGAGAAAGCTATAGAAAGGAAGAGACAGATAAATATAGACAGACATGCTGACAATAAAGACATAAAAAATACAAATACTTGGCACGACTAGTGCGAACCTGTCATACTAGGGAACGGGAAAGGCAATGACGGCTGCCAGAGGAGCCCCAAGCGATGGAAGCCCTACGCCAAGGACGACGTGCCAGTAGAGGAGCTTGGACGTCCGCTTCGGGACGAACCTAGCTAAAGCCTATCAACAACGTCGAAGCTACCACATTAGACTACAGAATCGTCCCGTTTGTCTGTTTCAAGCCTTGCGTGACTTAGTGCAAGCTTCGACAAATTTTTTTGAATACGCTAATGCACAAAAGAAACCTTTCGCTCTCCTTGAATAAGCGTCGCATCGATGCTGGAATCTATGTTTCTGATAGCTCAAACAACGTGGTTGCGCAGTCTGCGAGATAGAGTAAGGATTGCACGTCCACGTGTAAGCAGAGAGGGTTAGGATCGCCGCCATCGCCGGTATCATATATCAACATTCGAAGTATAGTTTTTAAAAGGAATGAGTTGCACCCAGGTGACGGTGAACCCGACAGATTATTTATCAAGAAATGGCTCCATTGTGACGAAACGCACGAAGAACTTTTTCCGGATAAATTAACTATGATATATATCGGTTAGACCGGGTTGAAAAAAAGAAGGTGCTGTGTTAAGAGCCAAGGAGAAAATTACCTCATCATTTTTATTTCATGCTAACACTGATATGGAAATAAAAAAAATTCGGCAGATCCCACGCACCGTGGGAGTCGATGTTATGCGAAGCATGGGGCGGGAAGGTGACTGTGGCGTAATTTTTTACTGAGCGAAACGTTACAAAATGACGCTAGAGATTAGCATAAATTTTATACGCACATATATATGTTGAAGAGCCGCATATGTGTTATATAACCAGTTGTTTACAGTTGGGTAACGCTGCCAACGGCAACGGGTATTACCAACGCCAGAAGCGGTAAGCTGAAGTGCTTATACTTGTCCCTTATGATGGAGAACGCACGCACGTTTCACGGACCCGTGTGCATGTGTGGAAGAGGTTCTTGACAGTTCTTGAACAAGGTCATCATCGTGATCAGTGAGCACCAGCAGCTGGTCATGACTTGTTATCGGATCTGGTCATGATCGCGGTGACGAGGGGCCCATGTGTAGTGAAGTATGAGGTATAGTACAGCTGTTGAAAATTGCGGATGCCTCGGTCATTTCGTCGACATATTGTCTGTCGATAGAGCCGGCGACATGTGGGAACCTGAAGTCACCCTTTGCGTTGGTGAGGTATAGGCCGTCGAGGCTGTTAGGCCTGGATAGCGCTATGGAGACCAACATCAGTGGATAACGCTTGTCGTATTCGTATGTCGGGCGTATGTGGCCTACGTAGCCTAGTCTACAAAGCGGGTGTCAATCAATATGCCATCATCCTCGGTATGCATGAGGCCATCACCCAGCTTCGTAAGAAATGAAGAGGACACTGCGTCGTTCTGGCGGACTGGGTGCACTTTACGATGCGATGATGTGAATATCATACATAACTTTCGTTAATATATTCCTCTTGGGTCGAGTAATGCTTCAATATAGCTTGCTGAATCACAGGAATATAAATGTAATGCTTATTACACTGCTATGAAAGCGGAGCCGACACTGGAACCACAGACGTTAATCTGATATGACGCATATATCGTAGGACTATATGTGTAGTGTTTATTGCTTTCTTGTAAAATTATATAGCCAACACCACAAACACAAGTGACGTTGCACTGACATTACGCCTGCACAGGCTGTTTTTCCAAACCAGTTCATAGATCTGGCGTGGCTCTGTGGTAGAATACTTCATTGCCACGCGGAATGCTTGAGTTCGATTCCTTCTGGGATCCAAATTTTCATTCTTTCCACTCGTCGGGTCAACGGTGCCGATGTCGGTTGTTTTAACGCTCTCGCATTTAAGTTACCTGTGTCTGTTCTCGCCGTTCCTGGGTAGATATAAAGTGTTAACGGGTATGTGCCACACGTGTCTAGAGGAAAGGGTTTGACGACGTACGCCACAGGACTTTCACGTTATTCATGTCATGACCAGGCAGTCATATTCATCAAATCCTCTTACCCTCCCATGCCAATTTTCGTCTATACAAAGTTATGGAGGCGATCATGAGAGCACCAAGACGTAGGCGGCTAGATAGATAGATAGATAGATAGAGAGATACGCAGATAGAAATGCTCAAAGTGCCAAGGTTCGCTAAGAAATGCTTCGCATCTAACAACTTTTGCTGCATGTGTCACTTTTTATGATAAATTACTTTTATCAGCATGTTATCACCCAGCACATGCTGAATTTTCTTGTGCTAGAAAACTACGTGATAACATAAAGCACGCCATTCAACTCTGTCCAGGCGAAGTAAAATACACTTTTCGCGATTTTGATTATCCCCTCAATGACAGGTCGACGATGTGTTCCACGTGTCGCTGCTCATCAGAATTTCTCGATGTAACAATTCGAACAATTCGAAACTGTTGAATGATTCGCTTACGACTGCCCTAGACGCTGCTGGACCGGTCTCTTACATCGAAGTTTTTGCCGATCATAACCTCCTACATCGCAGCTAATCTACCTTCTCTGGTGCGACTACGAAAACTATTAGAGATTATAACCGGGTTAATCATGAGATAATCAACATTTAATTAGAATGTTTTATAAGGAACTTTTCATGGTGTCATATTGTTCCCGAACGGTGATTGGGGCCTAGACGCATTATAGGCTTAAAGTTTTAAAGTTAGGTTTGTGTGCTTAGCGAGCTTCCGACCATGTCATCTGCAGCGACGCACTCAGCCTGCTGTCGATCGGTTTCGGGAAACATGCGACATAGCCCTCCGAGCGGAGAGCGCCGGTTATCAGCAGCAGAGGAATCTTCGACGTAACGTTGAGCTTGTACATCACACGATTGAGCAGGTACGCTGCTTAAGTTGTTGGGGCTACTTATAGCAACAAGGCACGACAATGTTGGCGGCGTGACAACAACCACCACGGAATTTTTACGCCAACCTTGCAAAAGGATGGATAGGTGGGCTTAGTTGACATTTATATTTGTTCAAAGAAATGAGAGGGTGAGAAGAAGGGCGACGAAACGCATCCAATTTACAATGCCTTTCAAGATATCACATTTTGTTATTCTTTGTTCTTTTATGTGGGACATTCCCACATACAAGAACAAAGAGAAATAAAATATGATACCTTGAAAGGGACCTTTCACCAGTGAGACCACCTGGGAAGAGGCACTGAGGAGCTCGAGCTCCACCACCAACTCAAGGCAGCCCAATAACTGGAGGAACGCCACCATGCTCCCGCCCTGATTTGAGCGTCGCCTCGTCGATCCCCCGGCGGCTTGAACACCTCAGGACCGTTATATAAAGTTCTTGATGGACTGAATGACTGTTCTTTTATGTTGTTGCTCGGTGAAGTCGCGATTGCTTTATGTTGTCTAACATTTGTGAAAGACAACAATTCCGCTTTGTTGCCTTATCTCCTCTGTATTCTGTGCTGTTGTTAAGAGTAGATAATTTGATGACTACTGCGGCAGTGTGGACTACTCTTCAAAAGAACATTTGGAATTAGACCTCCATGGCAGATTTCGTTACAGCAGTGGCGTTCTCCACCTCATAAATCAGAGCTTTCACGCGTACGAAAGGTCAGCGCTGTCCTAACGCGCTGGTACAGATCTCTTAGATCTTTTTTTACTAAGTAAACAAACTTTGCTCTGCTCAGAGAGTTTCTAACTGGTGGCTGGCAAAAAAAGTTGTGTAAAGCCGCTCTGAACTTCACCACCGACTAAGTCAAGATTCACAGGTCTAGAAACCCTAGTTTGGTGAATCCGACAGGTAACATGAAATTTCATTCAACGCAGTGCTGTTGTCTTATTTGGTAAGCTTCAAAATCTCTCATGTGAAGATAAAAACTTTGGCATCTGTGTCGGACGTGTAGGCGTATCACTCTAACACAAGGCACTTGCGCAAACCAATGTGGGTAACGCCTTTTGACAAATCAGAGAAGTGACACTTGCGCTGTCGGGCATTAATGAAACTAGAGCACTCCTCGTGCTTGAGAGTAAACAAAACCGAGTAGCCGCTACCAGTTCCCAAGAAGCTTTATATCACAGGGCGCGGACACACGTGTTGCAGTCAGAAGCCCTTAGTCGAGCAGAGCAATCACGAGCTCTTACAAGTTGTAGTGCTGTGGAGAAGCGAGCCACACTTCTACTGGACAACTACTAATCATCTTAGCTGAATATCTCCTGTACCGGTACAACAAGCACGCCAAGACGCTGTGCATAAATCGTAGTACCATAGCCCTAAGTACCACAGACTGATTAGACCGGTGAGTAGTTTTGGTTTGCAGCATGAACTGGACCCAATGCGCTGCACTAGAAGAAGCCGAGACTAGCAATGAGAACCATCTCAGGCTAATCCACAGTTTCAATATCGTACTGGGACTGCCGCAGTATACAGAGCCCTGGGCCGTGTCGCGCCTATGGGTTATGTCGTGCGGGTCCCCCGCTGTTTTTTTTGAGAACGCGGAACATATCAGCATTTTCCCTAGGCTAGGTCATCTGCTATCACCTCACCTCATTTCCTTCCTCCTAGTTTTTGACCTGCTAGCTGCAGTCGGCTGTCTCTGCATCGTGCTATTTTCCTGTATATATATTATTTATGTATTTATTTTATTTATTTACAGGTTCTGCAAGCCTATACTTAGGCCCAAGCAGGAGGGGCAACGAAAAAAAAGACGTTGTACAATGTCGCAGCACTTAATCAGACAACTTACAGAGCACTTGAGCAACAGTGTTACGGCACATAAACAGTGAACAGAACACTCATGCGCAGTTGAAGACAACTGAATACATTACTCGGGCACTACCAATACACGCCATATGAATACAACACTCAGAACTAAACTAAACAAAAAAAAGTTTCAAGCTGTTTTTCACTATCTTCGGACTGAAAAGCACTTACTGGCAAAGAGTTCCAGTCAGCAATAGTCCTGGGCAAAAAAATATTTTTAAAAGCAGTGGTATGGGAAAAACAGGCGCCAATGAATATTTATGCTTAGGTCTTGTCTTTCTACAAGATAGAGGTTTCACACAGTTGGGCAGACTTGTAACCTTACCAGAAAGAATTTTGTGTAGGAACGTTAGCCGATTAATTTTCCTGCGAGTTTCCAGTGTTTGGATGTCGTTCAGTTGCATAAGTTGTGTTGGCGAATCATATCTTTTATATTTGCTAAATATAAATCTGACAGCCTTCCGTTGAACTTTTTCCATCAAGGCAACATCTTTTTTTACATTGAGGGTCCCAAACAACCGAGGCGTACTAAAGTATTGATCGAGCGCAGGTATATGCCAATAATCTGGTCTCCTTCGTGGAGACTTCAAGTTTCCTCTTAAGAAACCACAGTTTCCTAAGTGCAGCCGTGCATATGCTTTTAATGTGGTCTGACCACGTAAGTGACTTTGTCAAAGTGACACCTAGATATTTGTCATTTGTTGTATATTTGCTTTTGTTCTCTATCGGTCATTTTTTTTCTGATATTTTGTTTCTACGCTCCAGCTCTTGAAAGCATCCCGTCAATCCTACGCTTGCTTCAGCTGATTATCAATAGCGGCAGCCGCATGGGTTCACAATTTATTTTGGCCATAAAAAAACCGAAAAATCCCCGCCCACACAGATGGTTAACCACCGAAGCTGAAACATGTGGCTACTGTGTATATCACAGGCTTATTCCCGAGCTTTCCTTATGTTTTTTTTTAATATTGGTTACGTCTGTCCAGAAATCGTAATTCACGTTTGCCGCCCGTGTGGTGCCTTCATTTTCAGTGGACCAGTGATCAGTAGCGGGGCTTGCCCAATTTCTGTGGCAGATACGCTCTAGGAGTTTTTGCGCGCATAGAATGGACCGATTTCTGTATCGCGTAGCCACACATGCCTTCGCTCTAAAAACACAAAAGGAAACGCGAGGGCTCCTTGCAAACAAATTGGAGGTCGTGAAATGGCGACAAAGATGGGGCAAAATTTCTCCGACATTTTGTATCACGGCTTTTTCTATACCGCGTTCTTTTGTCAAGAAAGCTGCCAGCATGATTTTGTTCTCGTAGCAGGGATGAATTTATTGCTGGTCATTTGGAGGTACACCCTTTTAATCTAATTGCATTACCTACACAATGTAATGTACTGTCTAAAGGTATTCTTGCGAGCCTCGTAAAAAGAAAGGGACGTCGCGTGAAGTCTTATGCAGAAACGGCCCCTGGCGGCACCCCATTGTTTCACCACAAACAATAAATGCTCTCAGAGATAGTCCATGGTCGCAGTGCACAGCAGCTGCAATTTCAGATTTTGTGTTAAGTCGTATAAAGGTCCAGCCTCTTTGTTATGCCCCGTAAAGTCTCGACTGCCATCCTTCTCATTTTGGTTGCACACATGGAGGTTCCAGAATGCTTCTTCTCGGCCATTCACGTGCATTGCTACCGAATCAGAGACGTGAGTGCTTTGCTTGTAATCGGTGGAGATGTGGTCATCACGTAAGGGCTAAAGGAAGTAAGGATGCTTTTTTTTATATTAGGCCATATTCTTCGGTGTTCCTGTAATGGTTAGGTTGTGGAGGGGTGCAGTGCTTTCTAAAATAGATATTTAAGCCCTTCCGACGCATACGTGTGAAAAATATACTTTTCCTTCAATGACAGCGTCCGGTGCTAAATCCCCCGATGGCAAAGCAACCACTTATGTGTTGCTCATAACACGCCTGTTTGTACCAAGGACACCCGTGAAGACCCACATCACGTAGCACTGGAAACGCTCTCTCGCTTACATATATATATATATATATATATATATATATATATATATATATATATATATATATATATATATATATATATATATATATATATATATATATATAAAATGTATATAATCAACCAGGATATATATACAGGGTGTTTCAGCTAAATAGCTCCAAGTATTAAAAAATTAAACATAGGTGGTACGCATCTCCAATTAGTGCATTATTTTTCTAAGCCATATAGAGCACGTCAGGATATTTTTTCCAATCCGCCAAGCTCGGTAATCAACAAAGATTGCTTAATGAACTTCTCGAATAGTAACTCGAGAGAAAAGTTTTCAAGACAAAAGTTGTAGCGCTTGTTCAGAAACACCGAATTTTTCAATCTGTGTTCAGATAACTCCCCTGCTTAATCTTTTGGCGGCCTTTCTTTAAAGCGCGCGAATTTAAAAACAATAGCACGTGACTGCCGCCTAACGCGCGGTGCTTTTAGTACCCTCAAATGTAAGTTGAACGAATTATCAAAGGCTGCTCCGCGCACGAAGGTCGATGGTTCATGCTGGCGGTGACTGCGATGGACGCTAGGCGTACCACCTAAACAAAAAAAAAAAGAAAATTATAAAAAGATCTACGAAAGAGCGGCCGTCACGTGTGAGTGTATATTTTATCTCGGTCCTTAATCACGCTGTCACCCTCGCCCCTTCCAATGTGTTTCTTCATTGGGGCGAAAACAAAAGAAAAAAAGGCCTGCGCTGCATGAAATGCTGCCTACAGTCTCATGTAGCATTTGCTCCGTGGCTGCCGCTGTTTCTTTGAAGAATTTTTTTTTGTAGCTGTTGAAATGGTATGCTCCTTTCGTCGCTTAACGTCCATCGCAGTCCCCGATAACCTGTTCCATCGATCTTCGAGCGCTTCGAGCGCGAAGCAGCCCAGATCTCTGCAGCATGATATCTCTGCCGCGAAGCAGAGATATCATATCTCTAACGTCATTGAAAATCCCTGTAGTGAATGTGAGAGAAGCATCTCCGAAAATTCTGAATATACTGCACAACCGTATAGGTCTACAATGCTGACATATAAATAGTGTACCCCGCGCCACGCTCCCAAATTGTCCATTAGACAACGCAAATCATTATAATATATATATTACAACTTCAATATCAGATCGAAGGCAACGATATGTAGGAGAACATTAGAATAACAGAGAGCTGAGCTAGTTGGTAAGTATTCATTCTAAAATACATGGCGCGCAAACACGGACACAAGAAAGTTGTCAGCCGGCGTTTGCGGTGCCTTGACTTCTTCCTTGTCTCCGTTTTTGCACTCCGTGTCATTCAGAATGTAGGCCAACAATTGCTTTGCAGGAGTGGCAACGGATATGCGTGTATTCTGTAAGAAACTTTTTCTCGGACCTCCATAAGAGCGCACCTTGTTTCTGTTTGTCTGCATTCCTTAGGCTCCAGTGCCGTGGTTGGTCGGTTGTTGAGGGGAACCTTCAATTCTGTTGCTCTTGAGTGATTATGCTGGATGAATTCAGTTATGAGATGAAGTTTTACTGCGCCTAAGATGATGCTGATCCCACCGCATGATTTCTTTGTTCAGTACTGTAGAAGCAATTGTGGACTGCTATTGTGCATGGACCGCAATCGTGCTATTGTGCTATTGTGGGCCGCTATTGTGGACTGCAATTGTGGACTACTGTAGAAGCACATTGTGGACTGCTATGGCACGAACTGACCAGAACAGATTAACGGAGTTTTGCGCAATTTTCTGGCTGGTGAAAAAAGTATACTGCTGCAAAATGGTAATTTACAACGAACCTTCTCGCTGGCGACGGGCACGTGGTATCTGAGGATATTGCTCGAACATGTTTTCATTGCTAAGGAGGCATTAAAGTGAAACACCTCAAATAAGCCTGTATGACAATATAATTCTACCTGTTATTTACCTCTGTGCGCCAGGTAGACACACAGTGCTCGCGTTAAAGGCTCTTTGTCGAAAGAAATGTGTTTCTTCGAAAAAAATAGAGTCATGGCTTCAGCCCAAGGTACTGCAGTATAGACGTTTCGCCCCCTATGGATGATACACTGGCACCAATGACGAGAGGCTGATCAGTTCACTAATGACATACGTCCTTGCGAACGTCCGGTACGGGAGCACGGTCGTTGTTGCCCGCCGGTGCGTCACGCCGGTTACATCAATATTCCAGGCGTTCTCCCCACCTTTGTCGAAACTGTGCCCTATCGAAACTGCGCCCTGTCGTCCAGCAATGCTCGACATGTTCGACAGCAGCGTTCGACATCATGGAGCAGATTCAGGAGAAGTTGTGGCATATACAGGATACAACTGGGCACAAGTTGGCTCGTAGCCGAATAAAAAATCCACAATATTCATAGTAGAGCAGAGTTCACACAGGCGATCCACAAACCAGACCTAGAGAAGTGGAACTCCACTGGAACTTCAAAATTTTCAGCGCGAGAACAGCGCCTATTTTGCGCAAAAAATTAAGTAACATTTTGTTATTTGAAGATATGTCGCAAGACAGCAGCAATTAAAAAGAACCACGATCTTCTGCTCGTCTTCGCAATTGTCCATTTCATAGCACCTCACACACAAGACAGACGGCTAGAAGCAACCGCAAAGAAGCAGCGTACTGGTTCATGACTTTATTGCTGTAATTAATTTTGCAATAACATGACAGCACAGTAGGAAATTATGAAAAACCAGCAATAGCCACTTTCACTAAACTTTTTCAGCTGGCTAATGTCGCATTTTTGTATAGACTGTGGCCTTGAGAACCCGAAAATCTAAACGCGCTCAGCGAACGTTATACAGGCCAAAAGACAATATCGGCTGGAAGGATGTAAGAATAGGCTTCTTGGTAGTGATACATGACGAGGCTTGTAGTGCACACAAAGACACGGGCGAAGAAAGTGAACATAGAACGACGCGTTTACTTTCGCACAGAATGTTTATTAAACGGAGGTGGAAACAAATATGTTGAAAAGATGCGCGCAGGCGCGGGGATTTCTGGTTGGGCCGACAAAGCAAAATAAGATACAATGATAACTACAGAGCGGGAGCAGATTGATTAAATAAATGGAAATGCTACATATTGACCCGTGCTGAGCCATATGCCACTGCGTTTTGTTCAAGAATGCAAACACTCTTCCGTTAGGTCAATAGATGCTGCGCCGATGCAAGAAATTCACGCCCTTGCAATTTCCACTGCCTCAATAGTATTGCAGGTTGTCTTATTGTTGGTAGTGCAGATGACGATGACGATCAGCAGTATATTTTTTTTTGTAGCCTTGAATATTAGTGTGAGTTTTTCCTTACATATCCTTTTTATAAACATATTTGAAATGTAAAACAATTTTATCTTAAAAAAATGCCAGGCCTGCGCGGAAAGCGCAGCACAGTCACAGCGAACGCTGGAAGAGCGGCATTTCTAGAGCCCGTTGTAAACTCTCTTGGAGCTACTAATACAAGTGCACTAGCAAGGTACCCACTACGCCATAAATCACAATATTTGTGAAATTGGGAAGCACCTACAACGCCATTATTCGTCATTGTGCGCAGAAGCGAGGTTCCAGCTACACATACGTAAGGCATTATGTGCACTTTGTTTACGTGACGACTGATGACGATGAAGAATGGTGGCTCAGCCCTTCGTAATGGGTTGGAAGCTTTAAACGGCTCACCAGTTGCGTAATTCGCATTGTGTGACGCCCGGTCACTATTTAACTCTCCCACCATGCAATATAACATACATTGACGTGAGAAAGAGAGACAGAGAGAAGGGGTAAGAACTTTATTGAGACCCCGAGGAAATGGATGATCGGCTTATGGGCTTCCTTTGCAACCAATGCAAGTGCACTTGCGAGGAACCCACTACGCTATAAATCATCATAATTTCTGTGAAGTAGGGAAGCAGCCACTATGCCATTTTTCGTCATTCACCGGAGAGCCGTGGTACCCGCTAAAAACATGTAAGGCATTATGCGCACTTTGTTGTTGTTGTGCCTGATGACGATGAAGAATTATTGCAGAGCCCCTTGTAGTGGGTTGGAAGCATCCAACAGCCCACTCGTTGTGCAATTCGCATTGTGTGACGCCTGGTTACAGAATTCGCTTTGTGTGGTGCGTGATTGTTATTTCACTCTTCTACCACACTAAATTACATATGTTATTGTGGTTCGTTCTGGACATGAAGCCTGTATAGAGTCGCTTTGCAAGGCAGTTCCAAGCGCCGGCATGGCTCTGAGGTACAACACTGGGCTCCCACGCAGAGGGCCCAGGTTCGAACCCCGTGCCATCCTGGAAATTTTTTCTTATTTCGTTTTTTCCTTATTTCGAGCGATAGTGGTTGCGGACACCGGCCCGGCGGCGGCGGACAACTACGCCACCAAAAAGGCCGTTGAAATGATCTCATAACAGCTTTCGCTGTAAAATAAGGTGCCGCCCGTTTCATGGCCGATCGGCATTGGGTTGCGCCAGGTTGCCAAGGTCCAACCAACCAACCAACTTTAGGAAGACGAACCCGTACACGTAGCAGTTGCTGGATAGCATAACGTACATACTCGCTACGTGCTAAATTTTGCCCCTCTCTTTCAGTTTGTGCATACTAAAGAACCGATATGGGCATACAATACGACGAAAATAAATGACGTCCGTTGCAGGTACGATGAAATGCGTTTAATGGAACAGACGTTCATTGCTTTCAATAGGACATTGTTGCATGGCGGACGAAGGTAAGGTTTTCATTTTCTCGAGTTGAGCTTCTGCTTGTTCTTTACCACGATTTTTTGTCTTTTTTTTTCTCAACAGAATTACTGTTGATCTACGGGGGCAATTTAGCAGAAGTCGTTCGGCACGGATGTACGTCTTCCGCGGAGGTATCAGAAATATTCATTTCTTTATTTGTTGGAAAGTGCCCGCTGCCTTTTGGAAGCCATAAACTCAGGTGGTACGTCCTTTGTAGAAACATCGCTAACTGTGTTAGGATAAACGCTCAGAGAGCAGACGTGACTGTATGACTGCAGGAGAGAACAAAAACATGCGCAATAATTAGTAGTGCACCATCAGTATCATCCTTCTCGTCACCACGCTTTCTTATGTTCTCTTTAGAACGAAGGGCTCTCGCAATCATTTATCTTCAAACCCGCACTGCTATACTCGGGTTGATTACATTTTTTGTCGCCATATTTCATCATTTCGTCGCTCAACCTAAACCTTTGCCTTCCTCTGCCTTGCTTTTCTCCTCTTGATATCGTTTCTGATGCTCTAACTATCGGATATGTGCTTTTTAACTGCGGAGCCGCTTACGCCAGCCGTGAAAGTGTTGAAGTCCGAAGAAAAAGCACAGTTGGCTATGTAGCAGAGGAATTGGGCAAGACCCACGAGCGAGCACAGCAGGTGCGTTAAACTAAAACTCTGCTCGGCGAAATGGAGCCCGTGAAACACTTGAAAGAGAGAGAGAAAGAGAAGGAAGGAGAAAAATAGAAATAAAGCGAATAAAGACATAAAAAAAGACAGAAAGAATTAAAAAGAGAAGAGAAAAAGAAAGAAAAGATACGAAAAAGAGATAGAAAAACACAGAGCAAGACGGAAAGAGAAAGAAAGACAAAGAAAGGAGTAGGGAGAGACAGAAAGAGAGAAAGATAGAGAGACAGACAAAGGCATGGACAAAAAGATAAGAGATAGAAAGAAACAAACACAAAAAGAGGTAGAAAAGCAGAAATAAAGATAGAAGGAGAAAGAAAGAGAGAAATGACTTGAAACAAAGAAAGACAGAGAAAGAAGCAGAGAGCGAGAGAGAGAAAGCTAAGAAAGAGAAAGAAGTAGGTGGAGAGAGAACGAAAAAAATAGAAATAAAGAAATAGAAAGCAACAGGTACAAAAACATAAAAAAACGGAGAGAAAGATAAAGAAACAGAGGAAATGAAGAAAAATGCCACAGTTTCGCCGCAACGGCGAAGGAATGAATTCGATAGCAATAAATCACAATGCCACAGGAAGAACGGCAAGCAGCTCGACACGTGCAGCGCGCCGGTCAAATGCAAAGGAGTCACGAAAAGAATACACACAGGACGACCGCGTACAAACAACGGTCACAGATCTACACTTGGAGCGCGCTGCTCAAACACAACGAAGGACACTCGAAAAGAACGCACAGGTGTACACCGGACGAGCGTGAATTAACTGTTAGGGTTGTTACTTCTTCGTGCTTGAGCAGCCCAACGCTGAACGCTCTTAGGTTTCCTTTTCTTGTAAACCTCGGCGCGTGGAGTGACCCCCCCCCCCCCACCCCGCCCCCGCGTCTTCTACTGCCGTTCGGTTGCGTTCGACGCATTGTTTACTGGGCGTTCCACATCGTGACTATAGGTATAGAAATGGGCCACTTTTTAGTGCGCGCCTCAAGGGCAGCTTTCAAACTGAAGGAAAGTGTAGGAGCGTTGCTTCAAAGCTCGCCCTTCGGGCAATTTCACGGGCGATACTGCACACGCTGAAGCATCTCTGAGTCTGCGTGCCGTTAGCGTTATATGGTGTATTAGATGCGAAGTATCTTAAGGCGGAGCTCAATCCGGTGGTGGTGGTGGTGGTGTGCGGCGTGACCACCCTTACTGCGCATCCGCATACCCTCTCCACACACCTCCTCCCCATTCACCCTTCCCCTCTCCACTTTCCCTCTCCCCTTCCCCTCTCCACTTTCCATCTCCCCTCCCCCTCGCACATACCCCTCTCCACTTTCCTCTCTACTTTACCTCTCCCCTCCTCATCTCCCATACCCCTCTCCCCTCCCCCTTTCCACTCTTCCTCTGAAACGCGGGCTAGACATGCCGAAATTCTCTCCTGCGCAACGCCGCGATGAGCTCGAGCGCATGCGCGTCCCCTCCCCTTCTCCCTCCTCTCCTACGCTGCCCCCCCGCTCGCCCTGTGAGAATTAACGGCCAGGCTAGGTGGAAGATACGACGCGCGTAGCGTCCCTCTTCGCGTTCCACGACGCGAGGTCGGTAGCATGCCCAACGAACGCCAACGGAACGCGATTGTGCAAGTGCTCCGGCTTCGCATCGCCTCATGGTCCCCTTTAGCGGGAGATGGTGTAATTTTATAAATAGCTCGCCGTTGTTGTGGTTAACAGCCGGTGGCGCGTGACCAAGTTGTTTAATGTTAGGGGTCGCAGGTTCGAATCCCGGTGGCGCGTTTCGGAAATTCTTTCTTTTATGTATTCTAGTTTGTGGCTTTTATTTATATATACAAACATATATTTCAGGGACATGGCGGTGACGTCAACGGCGACGGCAAAAACCAGCCGAGAGTGCCCATAAATTGCTATCGCAATTAAAACACACAGAAACAAGGCAGCCCACCAAGATCCGCTCTACGTTCAAGCTTGGAACCACTATTGCGAAGCTGCCTTTTTTTTCATGCAGAGGGATTCGTGCTCTTTGATGGATGCGTGAATGGCGTGATTTCATGCCGTGTCCGTCAAAGAGCGATAAGCCCTGTACAATGCGGCGATGAACGAATGCAGCCGTGTATAATCCAAAGAAAGCTTGGGAGCGCTTGAGGAGCGGCGCGCAAGCGTTCGTCTATTTCACATCTGGTCTGTTTCACGCGCTTTTACATTTATTCGGAAGAACCAACTAGGCAGATTACAGCACAAAGTAAATGCTTCATTCTTAGGTTATTGCAGGCAGACGAAAAATGTAGCTAATTTTTTACCGAATCAAGCTAGAAATAAGTAGTTGCCTAATTAATGCTCATTAATCAATACATAGTAATGAAACTAATACATGTTGTAAGTACACATGAACACCACTAATATGCAACAGGTACAACTTATCTATAGAGCGTGCTTTAAAAAAAAAGCCTTGGTCCGAGTTTGCTGGGACACCCGGTATTTGATCAGTACAGTTCAGAGTGAAGCGCGTGCCCGGACTTCTCATTTCTTGTGTGTTCGTCGTCTGACGCGGCCCTACTACAATTACGAATCAAAATTAACTTGCCCATCCGTCGTTTATCCTGCAGAGTAAGAATTCTCAACCAGGTTCACAATGTCGTTGAATTTGTTAAAATATTGACAAGGTGGCGGCGGTTGTATGTACGAAGAGTGTGAGTACGCCTTCGTCGCAAATAATCAATGCTTTAGTGCCGAAAAAGCGCCTAATGTGGTTACAACAGATATACTAAAGATACTAAGGCAATGAGTCTGTATAGGGTCGACGAAAGGAGCACTAAAACGTTTTTCAATTTGCTGACATTTCAACAATATTGAAGCGACATGATGACGCTTTCCTCTAAAAAAACAAACAAAACAAAGCCGATTCGCTCACCAAACGGAAGGAGCATCATCAGGAAGCGTGATCAAGCGGAAGAAGGATGAACGTGTGTCGCTCACGGTCGCCATCACACGTGAAACAACTTTAGAATATCGCCGGGGCTTGGTCTGCTGTACCACGGCCACCGGATGTGTCTGTGCACTATGTAAACGAGCGTACACGCTGATAGTGTTGGCCGCGGCCTTAGCGATTAGCTTCGTCAGCACGTCGTCAGTACAGCCGTCCTACTCGCGTAGGCGGTTTGAGTGTCAGAAAGGCGTCACTCAATGGGCGCCGAGCCATGGGCTAAGGTCGCCACCTCCCGGCGTCTAAAGGAGTTCATAAAAAAAAAATTAACCAGGACCTCGCTACACTTTTCTGACTACATGGGGTCGGATGAGTGCCTATGCAGCACGAAAATACACAAACTGGCCGTAAATGGCAGCGGACACAGCTTGTACACAGGGAATACATGCACATTGTGGGATGGTCAAAGTAGAAAAAGAAAGTTGTGCCCCAGAATCTTCTAATGCTAAAATTCCTTTGTAGTGTTGTGGTAGTCACCCTTTAATTCCTTTTCTCATGTCGCTTTAGCTGGTTTGACGTAAGAGGTCACATAAATGTTTCAGGCTGCGGTGGTAGTGAACGCTTCTTGGATATTTTCACATGTATACAAGATCCCCCAAGGACTTTGCCGGGAACTCCTGCAGTGTCTGGGATCGTGTTAAACAGTTTAGCTGTCTTAGATTTATAATTTGGAACATTCACATACACTTGCGAAAGATTTTATATTTGTGTTTAGCAGCGAAAATAATTTGTAAGCGATTGTATGTATTTCTTTTACCAGGTCAGCCAATTAGTATTGAAACTCTCGTCTACAAGACCCGGGACTGTTCGTGTGGCGTGATAGTGGTCCGGCCAGTAATCCATGGTATGTTTATTCCGTATATTTTAATCTAAAAAAAAATATGATGAGTCACTTTCTTCAGGTACTTTTTACCAGGCACTCTAGTAAACTACAAGAACAACACTGTAGGCAATTTGTTATTGGGTTAACGCCCAAGGACCACTGACAGCAAAATTTGTTTTTGTGACTTTTATAGTTCAATCAGTACGTTCATGACTGATAACGCCAAAATTGCATCATAAATGATCTAACGCATCGTATAATTAATGCTAGCGTCGTTAACAACGACCAATATTGGCGTCTTTCAAATCGTGCGCCGGAAATCCCAAGAAACTAGCGTCCCACCGCAGAGGAGTACAATAAAATCACGTGCGCTAAACATTTGGGGACATAAAAAGTGTGCCTTTTGAATCGGTGCCCTGTGTGCCGTAGAGAATGAAACAACATGGGTGCTGCGATATCAGTTAGGGTGTGACGCAGCAGGCACATTGTCCTGCCGAAATTTCTGAGACGCACCCGCCTGCCAAGCACCCACGATGATGTCAAAAGTGTACCCAGTCAGAAAAATTATGAAAGACTGAGTCGATTTAAGACGTTCGAGGTGAAGTCAACGTGAATAAATGAGCATTCCAGTGGCTAATAACAACAAACGGTTTATTCAACGCAAATGATCGTCTTCAAGGCGAAATACATCCGCCGTGCTCAGAATTTCGTTAGCTTCTGGTGATACGTGCATTCAGTTGGGCTCGCCTTATTTCACGCACACAAACAGACACACACACACACACGCAAACATGCACGCACATGCACAATGTCAAATTCGGTCAGAATTTGACATTTGCTGGTGAGCACGTGTGAAATCATTCGAAGTGACGCGGCGAAGGATCTCGCATCAGGCGAACCAAGCCACAAAGTCGGAATGAGATCGTTGCCAGGCGTCGGCGCCTGTAGGCGCCACGAGAAAAATACTCACATCGTCGACGTCACCGTTGCTAGCGTATCCAGGAGGCCAACACCACCTAAGGTGGTGTAGGCCTCCTGAACACGTCGCAATGGTGTCGATGTCGCAGGGAGCTGAACGTTCCGTTGAGCCTTTGCACTTTGTTTGCTCTCGATATAAAGTAACGTGAAGGCGATGAACGCCGTCCATATTGCACACCCCCACCAAAAAGGAAGCTTATGCATATCAAGCAGTTGAATGAAGGGCGTATCTAGAACTTGAAATTTCATTTCCATGTCCCTTTAGGACTCCATTCTGCTCAGGTTTACTTTCCCGCTTTGTGTTCGGTCTGGACACCAAAGCATGTACGTTATCATGACTCTCTAGAGCCAATGCAAACTCTCTATTCACCAATGAATAAAGAGGAGTTGAGCGCGCAGAAAAAAATTCTACATTATCAAATTATTCGGTTATCCCTGAGCAAATATTGTAAAGGACTTTGCGGCGTTGATACAAACGGCACCATGCATATGCATGCGTTAACAAAGCAGCAATAGTAAGATGCATTGGCAACCTACGTCACTGTAACACTAGGCAGCCGCCGTGGAGGCACGGGTGTAATAGCGTTGCAGTGCTATACTCCGTCTCAAAAGCTGTTGGCAGCACTTGCAAAGGTATAGATCTCTCGTTTAATGAGCATAGTTGGAGCACATCAAGTTGTCCCTCAAATATTTTAGAAATCGGGGCTATGTTTAAATGCGGACACACAAATTTATTACGTAGGAGGAGTGGTACAATTAAATTATAGAAAGCGTCTCAATGCGTCTGGATATAATGGAGAAAGTTTTGCTGAGGTCCTTTGCAAGGTGTTGATTGGCCGCTTTTCAGCCACATGGCATCACCCGAATCGGTTCGCGTCGACAGAAGCCAGTGCAGTCTGATGTGCGGGATTTCCCCATGCCGGCGAAGCAGTTACCTTTGAACGTTTATTGGCGCTTCGCATCGAGTTCGGGGACAATGCAAGTGGGAATCCGCTCATCACCAATACGGGAAAACTCACCGAGCTGGGCGAGCGAACGCTCTACAGGTGAAAAACAGAGACGGAAAAGGCGGGCGGAGTGCTGTCCCCAAAGAATCGTTTTTGTGGAAAAGACCCTGAGCGGGCGAAGCGGGACGATTTTAAAATAAGCGCCCGGAGCCTCGCTCATGCGCTACTCTAGCACATGAGCTGGCGGTGGTTTAACGGCTGCTTCGTGGACGCTTGGTCGCTCAGTCTCCTTATTTTAAAGCGCGTCGGCTGAGCCGTCTGTGTATGCGCTTCAGCGCAAGCGGCAGGCCCATTCTAATCATCCAGTCAATATAGCTAGACGGAAGGCAGTGTGATTTCAAGTACATGCAATGATGATTATCAAAACATCATTTCTCCCAAAAGAGGGGACCGGCCCAGAGATCGGTTACGCTGCTTTGGGGAGGTCAGCAGGAATCCCGTGGGCGAAACTCTCTGCTGAAACACCGGAACAAAGGCAGGCCAACTTAGCATGTCACATAGTAGCTTAAAAAAGTGTGAAAGCTTGCGAACGTCCAAGCTACCTCAGCCGCCACACATGTTCATAGCGTTTTCAAAATCAAGCCAAAGTTAATATACAAAATTTAAACATCAGCTATCTTTTTTTTTTCACTGACAAAACGTAATTCAACGCAGGCCACACGCGCATTCGGATGTAGATTGACGGCGCTGTGAAGTTTGTGCACGAAGCATGTCGGTACGGGCTGTCGACAGAGTGATGTGAAGGACTTTGTGGCGAGCGCAAACAAGACGTTCAAGCTCCCAGACGTGGAGCATATGGTTTGCCTAGGCATCCTGCAAGTGACTGCGTAGAAGTGCAACAGCTATGTAGAACATGTTCACAATCAGCAAGCTGTGAAGAGAAAACTAGACGACGTAATCGAAGACATTGATCACTGTCCAGCTACTGTAACTAACCTGGAGAACGAAAATGAAATGGCTTGCGCTCAACCTAGTCGCCAAGAAGACGACGTAATGAGGCCGTCTCTAAGGGGCTAACGTGATTCACTACATGTGCGCGCAGCAGTCGGGATCACTTATTAATGTAAGTAGCGAGAATGAAAATGATACTCGCAACTATTTTGCCAGAAAATAAACTCTTTGGTTCATTTCTTTATTTGGTAACTTCGGCTCCACCCACATAGGGCTCTGCTGGCTGATAATGACCACACTGAAGTAAATGTTGTTTATACACTTGGCAGAAACAGGGAAAAAAATTCAGGAGCCCCTCCACTATCGGGGAAAAAAGGGCAAACAAAGCTTCGCGTCTGTGTGCCCGATGTAATAGTTTCCTTTCTTTCTTTCTTTCTTTCCTTCCTTCCTTCTTTCTTTCTTTCTTTCTTTCTTTCTTTCTTTCTTTCTTTCTTTCTTTCTTTCTTTCTTTCTTATTTCTTTCGTCCCTTCTGTCGTTTCTTCCTTCTTTCTTTCTTTCTTTCTTTCTTTGCTTCTTCCTTTCTTCTCTTGCTTCTTTCTTTCTTTCCTTCTTTCTTTCCTTATCTCTTTCCTTTTCCTTTCCTTCTCTCTTACTTCCTTCTCTCTTTCTTTCTTTCCTTCTTTCGTTCTTTCTTTCTTTCCTTCTTCCTTTGCTTCTCCCTTTCTTTCTTCCTTCCCTTCCTTCTTTCTTTCTTTCTTTTATTCTTTCTTTCCTTATCTCCTTTTTTCTTTCCTTCTCTCTTTCTTTCTTTCCTTCTTTCGTTCTTTCTTTCGTCCTTTCTTTCCTTCCTTCCTTGCTTCTTTCTTTCTTTCTTCTTTCTTTCTTTCTTTCTTTCGTTCCTTCTGTCGTTTCTTCCTTCTTTTCTTTTCTTTCTTTCTTTCTTTCTTTTGCTTCTTCCTTTCTTCTCTTGCTTCTTTCTTTCTTTCCCTTCTTTCTTTCCTTATCTCTTCCTTTCCTTTCTTCTCTCTTTCTTCCTTCTCTCTTTCTTTCTTTCCTTCTTTCGTTCTTTTTCTTTCCTTTTCCTTTGCTTCTCCTTTCTTTCTTCCTTCCCTTCCTTCTTTCTTTCTTCTTTTATTCTTCTTTCCTTTCTCTTTTTCTTTCTTCTCTCTTCTTTCTTTCTTCTTTCGTTCTTTCTTTCGTCCTTTCTTCCTTCTTCCTTGCTCTTTCTTTCTTTCTTTCTTCTTTCTTTCTTTCTTTCTTCTTCTTTCTTTCTTTCTTTTCTTTCTTTCTTTCTTCTTTTCTTTCTTTCTTTAGTCCTTCTGTCGTTTCTTCCTTCTTTCTTTTTTCTTTCTTTCTTTGCTTCTTCCTTTCTTCTCTGCTTCTTTCTTTCTTTTCCTTCTTTCTTTCCTTATCTCTTTCCTTTTCCTTTCCTTCTCTCTTTCTTCTTTCTCTTTCTTTCTTTCCTTCTTTCGTTCTTTTCTTTTTCCTTCTTCCTTTGCTTTCCCTTCTTTCTTCTTCCTTCCTTCTTTCTTTCTTTCTTTATCTTTCTTTCCTTATCTCTTTTTTCTTTCCTCTCTCTTTCTTTTTTCCTTCTTTCGTTCTTTCTTTCGTCCTTTCTTCCTTCCTTCCTTGCGCTTTCTTCTTTTTTCTTCTTTCTTTCTTTCTTTCTTCTTTCTTTCTTTTTCTTTCTTTCTTTCATCTTTCTTTTCTTTCTTTTGCTTCTTTCCTTTCTTTTCTTCCCTTCCTTCTTACTTTCCTTTTCCTTCTTTCTTTCCCCTTTATCTCTTTCCGTCTTCTTCTTTCCTTCTGTATTTCTTTCTTTCCTTCTTTTCTTCTTCTTTCGTCCTTTTCTTCCTTCCTTCCTTCTTTTTCTTTCTTTTTCTTTCTCTCTTTCTTTCTTTTCCTTTTGCTTCTTCCTTTCTTTCTTCCCTTCCTTCTTTCTTTCTTTCCTTCTTTCTTTCCTTATCTCTTTCCGTTTCTTCTTTCCTTCTGTATTTCTTTCTTTCCTTCTTTGTTCTTTATTTCGTCCTTTCTTTCCTTCCTTCCTTCTTTCTTTCTTATCTTCGTTCATTCCTTTTCTTTCCTAACTTTGTTTCTTTCCTTCTTTCTCTTCTTTCTTTCTTCCTTTCTTTCTTTCTTTTTTTCTTTTCTTTCTTTCGAATTGCACAATGATCCCTCCTAACTGTTTCTTTCCTTCATTCCGGGAATTGGACCTTTATCCACGTGCTCAGCAGCGCATCATTTAAGGTGTTACAGGCAACAACGATGGTCTTGCGTTCATATCCAGGCAACACTAAAATGTGGTAGCGTCACATGACAAGTCGCATTAGTAAAAGATCGTATGACAAACGGCTAATCGGTGACAAGCCGCGATAGGGTTAGCATCAAATGTTGAAAAACGGCGCACAAATATGCCCACGTGCCCAGCCCATCTTCAAGGGCCGCATTTCTGTATGTTATCCGGCGCCGGATTTCTCGCCCCAGTGGAATATGTGAGAAAATCTTCGCTTAAAATATGTTACCTTTGCTGAGATTTGAAGCCGCGCTCATGCTGCGGCGGCAGGTGGTTTAACCACACTGCACACCCACGCTTGCAAAATTTGACTATATCTGAACCCTATGAATGCCTTGCATTTTCTACCACCATGTTTAAAGGCCATCAAAAAACCACATGCCTGTAAGGAAAGACGAATGGATGTGAACAGCGCCAGCGAGTGCCTGGGGGAACAGCAAACAAATAAAGATAAACATCCTAGAGCCTTCATATTTTTTTTTCATATACGATGGCTTATATTGCTCTCGGGCATATATAATTCACACCAATGCATTTGTGTTTAGGAGTGAAGTTGACTGAAAGGTATGGCCGTAAGCTAAGTTTTTGTGAGCTGGCTTTCCCAATTGTGCATCGCAGTGAAGCCCACTCAGAACCCCGATGGCGGCGTCTTGTGTCGTGGGTAACCCTGCACAATGGTTCTAACTTTGCTGCCTATGTTCACAACTTGGCCATTCATACCAATCTGGCCTCCGCCGTACCATCTTGGTGATGTGTGATAAATAACTCCGCAGGTCATTAAGCTTCGCATGGTGCTATGGCTTCTCAATCTTTTACTTGCGAAAAACTTTGGGGACGCTTGAGCGTCTGAGTTAAGACGCGAACTTCGGGAAGCTTTTGAAATTCACAAGGTAAATCAAGATTGCTTCAGTACCCCCTCCTGTGCCCTTACGGGAAAAGAAATCGTCGTTGTCGAGTGCTAATTGTGGATTTGTGAGTGCGAAAAAATTGTGAGTGGAGGGTGGTCTTAGGCCAAGCCTATATGGTATGAGTTGTTTGAGGTCACGTGTTCGTTCATATTTTTTGCTTCGAAAGCGGTACTAAACATTGAGCTATTGTTTTTTTTTTATTCAATATACCCCTGGGCCCTCTTTGGAGGGTATTACATTAGGGGAGGGGCGGGTACCTTCGAAAAGAAGCGGTAAAAAGACATACAACTGTGGAACATATATAAAAGATGGAATTATTACATCATTAGAGCAGGAACATCATGTATAAACAAATATAAAAGCTTTGACATTTTGTGATGACAAAACATGTAAACATATTAACAGTGGGAGTTGCAGCATACAATTAAAACTCACACTGATGCTAAATGTATTGTTTTCGTACATAACAAAAGCAGGTAGTGCTATCAGTCTAAGTAACTTTTCACGGACGAAAGCCTGAAAATATGATAAATTAGTTTCAGTCGCTATGTATGACGCTAGGTTATTCCATTCAATGATTGTTCCTGGTGTATATGATTTAGCGTAAAGAGGTGAGCGGCAAGTTATGCGCGTTACTTTGTTATCATGGTCATGGCGCAGGAAGACAACGTGGGGTGAAGCAAGAAGTCATTATGAAGCCTGCGATCATAGTACAGCTTATGTAATAGGTTAGGCGAGCAAACTCACGTCGACGTGAAGCGGTTCCAACGCGGCTCGTTGCTTTAGTGCTGTGCATCGTGAAGCGGAAAGAATCGGAGTGGATGAAGCAAGCAGCACGGTTTTGCAGGATGCAATGTTGTGGAGGACATATGTTTGATCAGGATCCCATATTGCAGAAGTATATTCAATTTTTGGGCGGATGAGTGTTATGCGAGCTGGTTTTTTTAAGTGGGATGGCGCATGCTTGAGACCACGCTGAGAAGACCGCATGCTTGGTTAGCTGATGCTAATACAGTGTTAATATGGTAGTGCCAAGTTAAATCAGACTGAAGATGGACACCAGGTACTTTATAGGTTGATGTAAGTTCAGTGCTAGTATTATTGAGTAAGTAGGTTTGTAGGAGGCGAGTGGAATCGGTAGTGAATGACATTACCTTTGCTTTAGACGCATTTAGAGACATTAGCCATGAGGAGTACCAAGTTCTCACTTCCTCAAGGTCAGTTTAGAGGGCATGGCGGTTCAGCATCATTAGTAATTTTTCTATATATAACACAATCATCTGCGAATAATCAAATTTAGAGGAAACACGTTTTCGCAGATCATTAGTAAAAATTAAGAAAAGTAGGGGACCAAGAACACTAGCCTTGAGGGACTCCAGAGGTTACGGGAACAAAGAAGAGTTAGAGCCATTAGAACATGTGTATTGCTGTCTATTGAAAAGAAACTCTTTAATCCAGGCGATAGACGTTAGGATGAATATTGCTACATGTAGGCTGCCGGAATCATATTGTCGACGCGCGTGTGCGCCCGACGAAGAGGACGAAGGTCACCGATTACTGATGTTATCTGGCACAACACACTGTGCCTCACTGGTCCTTAGGGCATAGCCGTAGAAGCCGAGCACACCATGTCAACCTTTTTGCAGCAGTCCGCGTATGCTCCAAACACCTCTTTGCGTCCCGCGTCGCCCAACTTCCTCGTCCGCGCCCCCGATGCCACAAGCCTCACTCGCATGGCATTGCGCCCCATGATTGCCCCAGACCTCCCCCAGCGCAATCAGCCGCCCTCATCCGCCTTTTGGCTTCTTACCGCGAGATCTTCGACCTTGACAATCGACCACTCGGCCAAACTTCTCTTGTGCAGCACCGTATCAACACAGGTGATGCTGTTCCCATTCACCGTCGACCGTATCGGGTGTCCGTATCGGAGCGCCAGATTATTCAAGAAGAAGTAAACAAGATGTTAGCTAAGGCATTATTGAGCCCTCATCAAGCCCTTGGGCGTCACCCGTCGTCCTGGTTAAAAAAGAAAGAACACGTGGCGTTTCTCTGCATCGATTACCGGCATCTAAATCGAATTACGAAAAGGACGTGTATCCTTTGCCCCGCATTGATGACGCTCTCGATTGTCTCCATGGCGCACGCTACTTTTCATCCATAGACCTTCGCTCCGGTTATTGGCAGATTGCCGTGGACGAGAAAGACCAAGAAAAGACCGCCTTCGTCACTCCCGATGGCCTGTACCAATTCAAGTTATGCCCTTCGGGCTATGCAACGCCCCAGCACGTTCGAGCGCATGATGGACTCTCTGCTACAAGGGTCAAATGGTCAACATGCCTTTGTTACCTAGACGACGTCCTCGTATTTCACCTACATTTGAGACCCACCTTGAGCGTCTGTCGGCTATTTCTCGACGTCTTCCGCAATGCTGGCCTCCTTGAACTCGTCGAAGTGTCACTTCGGCCGCCAACAGATTACAGTGTTGGCCACCTCGTTGATGCTTCTGGTGTGCGGCCGGACCCTGAGAAATTCGTGCCGTCACCAGTTTTCCCAGTACCCCAATCCGCCAAAGATGTTCGAGTTTTGTGGGACTCTGTTCCTATTTCCGGCGGTTCGTGAAAGACTTTGCAGCAATCGCTCGACCACTTACTGATCTTCTGAAGACGTCCCATTTTCGTGGGGGTCCACTCAAGCTGCCGCCTTCTCTCGCCTCATCACAATTTTGACGACGCCACCTATATTGGCCCACTTTGACCCATCCGCCCCGACTGAGGTCCGAACTGATGCCAGTGGTCACGGGATCGGAGCCGTCCTCGCCCAACGTCAGCAGGGACACGACCGCGTTATCGCCTACGCTAGTCGCCTCCTTACCCTGCGGAGCGCAACTATTCGATCACCGAACGAGAATGCCTTGCTCTTGTGTGGGCGGTCTCCAAGTTCCGTCCATATTTATATGGCACTCACTTCTCCGTAGTCACCGACCACCGCGCTCTGCTGGCTTTCATCATTAAGGGATCCCACAGGTCGACTTGGTCGCTGGGCTCTGCGACTGCAAGAGTACACTTTTGCAGTGACGTACAAGTCTGGACGCCTGCATCAGGACGCCGACTGCCTATCTCGCTATCCGGTTGGCGAGTCGCGCACCGTCCCTGACACGGACGCTTGCGTGTGCACCGTTTCCCAACTGACCCACATAGCCGACGAGCAACGCCGTGATGCATCCTTACGGGCTATCATCGAGTGCCTCGAATCCTCACCTTCGGACCGATCTCATCGCTCGTTCGTACTCCAGAATGGTACACTATACCGCCACAACTTTCATCCAGACGGACCATTTCTGCTGCTTGTTGTACCCAAACACCTCCGCTCGGCTGTACTCCACGAACTTCACGACGTTCCAACTGCCGGTCACCTTGGTGTGTCCCGCACATACGACCGAATCCGCCGTCGCTTCTATTGGCCAGGTCTCGCACGCTCCGTCAGACGATACGTCGCGGCGTGTGAGAAATGTCAACGCCGCAAAACACCGTCGACGCTTCCGGCTGGGTGCCTTCAACCCCTCGACATTTCGTCTGAACCCTTCTTTCGCGTCGGCTTGGACCTACTCGGCCCTTTTCCCCTGTCTTCTGCTGGCAACAGGTGGATAGCTGTGGCCACAGACTACGCCACACGCTACGCCATCACACGAGCTCTTCCAACAAGTTGCGCCACAGATGTCGCCGATTTCCTTCTGCGCGACGTGATCTTGCAACACGGTGCTCCACGCCAGCTGCTCACGGACCGTGGCCGCACATTTCTATCGAGAGTCATAGCGGACATCCTGCGTTCATGTGAAACGCGGCACAAGCTCACTACGTCGTACCATCCGCAAACGAATGGCCTCACGGAGCGTCTGAATCGAACCCTAACCGACATGCTTTCAAAGTATGTCTCCTCAGACCACTCCGACTGGGACCTTGCTCTACCGTACGTGACATTTGCCTACAATTCCTCGCGCCATGACACGGCTGGTTACTCCCCATTTTTCCTGCTGTTCGGCCGCGAACCCACATTGCCCCCTCGATACAGTCATTCCGTTGCCAGCAGCTCCGACCACTGAATACGCCCTGGACGCTATCAGCCGGGCCGCTCATGCACGCGAAGCCGCTCGTACTCGCCTTCTGACCTCCCAAGAGAACCAACGCCGTCGGTATGATCAACGACACCGCGACGTACACTTTTCACCCGGTTCTTGGTTCTGCTGTGGTCTCCGACCCGGCACGTTGGCCTGTCCGACAAACTGCTCTCTCGGTACACAGGGCCATACCGAGTGCTTCGTGCGGTGACTCCCGTCACCTATGAAATCGCTCCTGCTGCCTCGTCGTCTTCATCCACCCCGCATGCCAGCGACATCGTACACGTCGCACGCCTGAAGCAGTACCACTCGCCCAATGACGTTGACGTCTAGATGCGCCGAGACGGCGCCTTTGCCGCCGGGGGTTATGCTACATGTAGGCTGCCGGAATTCATATGGTCGACGCGCGTGTGTGCCCGACGAAGAGGACGAAGGTCGCTAGCTGCTCGAGCTCGTCGGAGCCGGTCTGGTCAGCGCTGCAGCCGCTCTTGCAAATATATCTTGTGAATAGCGACTTGTAAAAGCGACTCGTCACTCACGTAACAATATTATTACTATTATTATATTACTATTGTTGTTAACTTGTAAACCACAAGGTTTCTTTTTTTAATTAAGAATTTGTGGTATTAGGGGTGTAGTACATTCCTTATACTCATCGTATTTGCTTATGCGTATTTGCTTGGAGGGCCCTCCGGCCCCTCCAAGTAAATACGCATAAGCAAATGGTGTAAGCACTAATTTTCTTTCAAAAAATGTGGTTGATTATAACGTTAAACTACCCTGCATAGTTTCCTTCCGCACTGGTCGTTAGCTGTTTATGACATGGCGGAAATTTTCTGGTTCATGCACAGAGCACCTGCTCGCAACGCGATACAACAAATACGTACAAAATGATCCATCGCATAATGACCACTCATGCACGACTATATAAAAAAATAATAGAATACACTATTTTCAATAGGGTATATTTTTGGCCATTGGTGCTTCGCCGTTCGTCAAAACTTTTCGGCGCGCCATAAAATCGCATGGTTTACGCGACGTGACATATCTGTGAAATCTCGCGGTGTTAAAATGACGTTTGCACAGTAAACAGCGCATTACTGTGCTGAACGATACCTAAACATTTTTTTAGAATAGCCGGACAGTGTCTAATTATGAGCGTAATTCAAGATGGCTGCCCGCCGGTCACATTGGCAGCGGTTACTTATAGGAGCTGGCGAGATGGACTCATATGAGAATAATAAATACTTTCAGTTGTAGTGCAACGATGTTGAGCTGTTTGTGCGCGTACACAACTCTGTGAACTCATCCTTGCTGAGAGAGAGAGGGGGAGGGAGAGAAATAAACAGCGCTGCGCGTGTGTGCTTCTTTGCCTGCCGAGTTTTATTTTGCCCTGTACAAGTCAATCGAGATGTCTCAAGACCAACTAGTCCGGCTGTCAATTCAGTCTCCTTAGTCCAGAAAACGATGGACCTTGATCATTTCCCTGATCCTATGGATCAAACTGCGGGACAAGCTCGAAAGCTGAGCTTCCTAATGTACTACTCGCGTCCACTGGCTTATCCTCGCCTTGTTCCAAGTTGTCGTGATTGCTGCAAGCTACATACGATAAGCAGGGCGAAGCGAACAGGTTAATCGGCAACAAAAGCGGAAGCCTTTTTTAGCTCCTCCAATGTGGCCAACTGAAACATTCAAAACTTCTGCACATTCATCGACTCATAGCAAATTGGAAATTTTATTTATTATATTAATAGGTGTAAGCCGAGGGCTCATACAGGAGTGGGCATACCAAAATAGTACTGCCAAAGCATCCATTTCAAAGAAGACGCATGAGATCAAGAACGACACAACTAAATACAATAGACAAGCTCTGTCAAAAAAATAATAAAATAAAATAAAAAAAAAAAAGAAGTCAGCATCCACATTGGGCACCTAATTAAAAGCCACTTTATACAAAAATGACAATGATATGGAGCAGGGGGTGATGCTATTCCTTCCAATGAAAGGAAATGAATTTCCTGAAACTGTAGAAGTTTGATCGACCATAAAACTTGTACTGGTTCCTGGCCGTATTTGAGCCGTCGATTGTGGAAATTCAGGCCAGGCACAGCAGAATAAAATCATGGCAAATTGCTGTAACGTTATAGAGACCCTTCTAGCGCAAAGCGCGAAAGCGTCGCTTTTGTGGGCCTGCACCATAGGAACCTACCTTGTGTGGTCGTGAGCATAGGCGTGCGCACAGGGGGGCCAGGGGGGGGGGGCGCCGCCTCCCCTGATCATCTAAGAGGGAGGGCGCAAAATCCGACCCGTACATTGACCCTTCTAGTCACCTAAGAGGAGGGGGGGGGGGCGCAAAATCTTCCCCATACATTGACTTTGTAGGGTGGGGGGGCGCTGCGATGAACCTTTGCCCCCCCCCCCCTAAAGGGGAACCCTGCGCACGCCTATGGTCGTGAAACACGTAAGACAATCGCCACAACAGAAGCGCAGGGCAAGTTTCATTATATAATTAAGTTATTGCTGTGTTTAAGTAAAACCTCGCCTCAGTGATGGTTTCCCAGTGGCAGCCGACAGTGACCACTGTCGAAAATGGGGGGGGGGGGGGGGGGGGGCTAGCGCCTCCCCCCCCCCCGGTAGATACGCCTATGATTACATCAATGGCGGCCTTCATTGGCCTAGCTGAGTAGGAGACGGGGTTGGGCGGTTCAACTCCCCCTCCCAGAAATTTTTCAGTTTTCATGTGTATATGACAGCACACACACAGAGCACGCACGAAGGTGCATAAAGGGTGGATGAACCAGCCTCCTTCCCCCCTCCCCCCTTCACCAAAAACAAAATTCTGGCTACCTGCCCTGACTGCCTTATGACAGTTGTGGTGGGTGGTGTTCTCTCACGTCACTTGTGGTTGCAGCGTTGCCTGCCCGCTTTAAACGATTTAAAGCAATATTGAATTTTGCGTGCGAATCGAGTAGTAGAATCGCTACATTATTTGTATTTGAGTTGAGAATTAACTATCGCGAATTATGAATATTTGAAGGGGACGCGACTGGATCAAAATTCCATAATTCGAAGGTTCGAAGGTCATTCGAAGGTTGCGGTTCGGTCCCTGCCGGCGCAAAGTTACCTTTTCGTCCACTTTAATTTCCTTCTCATTTGTATCACGGTTGCTACAAATAACATCCCCTATACTTTCCTTGGCTTGATTGTCTGTTAGTTCTTTATACTATGCATGACCTATCACTTACGTTCGTCATACACTCATGTCATGCTATTTCATTTTCCATATATCAAGTTAATCAAACCACCCCGAGTGCACCAAGACCTTGTGATCTCAATCATGACATAATCACATTTCATGATTTTCATGTTACGACCTGTCACTTATTTTTGTCTTGCCCATCATGTCGCACCATACCACTTATGGTATCATTAAATAAGAAGTGACCGTGAGCGCACCAAAAAACTTGCCGTGTAACTAACGCCGAAACAAAGGACCCGTCCTTGGTGTTCGTCGTGCAGTCATGTCTCGTCATTCCACTTTTGGCATATATCACTAATGCAACGGCCCCAAGCGCACCTAAACCGTGTCATGTAAATAATCTCGTTACATAATATGCGTGTCATTATTTTCTTGTTTACGACCTGCCCTTTATTCGTCATACAGTCATGTCTGGGATACCAATCTGGTATATGCCCATTTAATGACACCGCCGCGAGTGCCAGAAAATCGTGTCATGTAAACCCTGCCGTACATGACATACCTGTCTGATTTTCATGTCACGACCTGTCATTATTTTTCATAAGGTCATGTCACTTCACATACTTTCGGTATACATCAAACTAATGAAACGGCCACGAGAGCACTATGTCGTAGGTGGCTAGATAATAGATAGATAGATAGACAGACAGACAGACAGACAGACAGACAGACAGACAGACAGACAGACAGACAGACAGATATAGATAGATAGATAGATAGATAGATAGATAGATAGATAGATAGATAGATAGATAGATAGATAGATAGATAGATAGATAGATAGATAGATAGATAGATAGATAGATAGATAGATACGCCAACAACGTTGCTTGTTGGGCGAGTTGGAACAAGTCAGTCATAATGGTATTTAGTGCAAACACTAGACAATAGACAAAGGAGAGGACGTGGACGCTGCGCTGCGGCCACGTCCTCTCTTGTCTATTGTCTAGTGTTTGCGCTAAATACCATTAAAGGGCCCCTCACCAGGTTTCACAATTTTGAGCTAACGAGCGCAATGCATACACTGGGCGTTCACGATCACGTCTGCCAAAATTTGCAACGCTACGCGCCGCGGAAATGGGTCAAATTTCAAGGTGAACGCTGCTTGCCCTTCCTCTCGCGGGCGCGCGCTTTAGAAAATGAGGGGATGACGTACATGAGAAAATGGCCATACGTAGATGGTATAGTGCTGTGACGTCGCCAACAGTAGCACGTGACGCTGCGATAATTGGACCGGAGAGTGTGCGCGTGTTCAACGTTGCCACGTTCAGCTTCCAGTGGCGGCCTGTCCGGGTCCACCGGTTTTATTTGCCCTTCGCTGCGTTACTATTCTGATAACTCCCGTGATAAGCGACCCGCCGCTGCTGCAGCCTGGAGACCAGGATGTTGTAGCGGGCATATTATGAGAGAGTGGCCTGATGCGGCACCAGAGAGGTCAGTTCTGTTGTGGTAAGCAAGTGAGACAGACCAAATAGGGAGAGAGATGTGTCGTCCTCACAGGCCGGCGAACTCACTCTGAGTCGGCTCACTCAGACTCAGATTGAGCCGTGAGTCTGAGTCTGAGTGAGTCCGCGTGAGTAATATTTTGTTGAGCTTGAGTCCGAGTGAGTCGGTTGAGAAAAATTTTAGGAGTCTGAGTCCGAGTGAGTCCGGTAGAGGGAAATTTGGCGAGTCTGAGTCCGAGTGAGCCCTAAGCGTAAAAATATTTCTTGGGTGAGTCTGAGTGGCTCCACACTTCTTTGCCGACCAATGGTTCGATCTACACAACTTCAGCATTACTATCTGCCTTATGTCGGCTCACGTTTATACTCCCGCCGACTCACACGTACTTCAAAGCACTAGCGTCATACGCCAGCCCAATATTTATAATCAGAGGCGTAACTTACGTAGAAGGAGGGGGAGGGCAGGTCCCCCCCTCCCCCGCGAACTCTTTCACGGGATGTTCTTGATAAAAGTATCTCGTATGAGTCACCACTTTCAATAAAATTGTCCTTACTGGATTGCAACCACTGATAACCCATATTTGAAGGTTCGATATCAAAAGGCGCCAAGTAGAGCACCTAATATGCGAGGTATTGGTGTTAAAGAGCATTGACACCATAGTAAAAAAAGCCAGTTCTAAGCTAGCGGACTCATGAATCGACTCACTCAGACTCACTCAGACTCAGATAGAGCCATGAGTCTGAGCTGCGCCTCCGGTCTGAGTCTGAGTGAGTACGAGCGAGTAATATTTTCGTGAGCTTGAGCCCGAGTGAGTCCGGCTGAGAAAAAATTCAGTGAGTCTGAGCCCGAATGAGCTCAAAGGGCAAATTGCCCCGCCACGGTGGTCTAGTGGTTATGGCGCTCGACTGCTGACTCGAAGGTCGCGGGATCGAATCCCGGCCGCGGCGGCTGCATTTTCGATGAAGGCGAAAATGTAGCCGCCCGTGTACATAGATTTATGTGCACGTTAAAGAATCCCAGGTGGTCGAAATTCCGGAACCCTCCACTACGGCGTCTCTCATAATAATATCGTGGTTTTGGGACAATAAACCCCAGATATTATTATATGAAAGGGCAAACTAATTTCATGAGTGAGTCTGAGTGAGCGCAAACATTTTTGCCGACTATGGTCGTCCTACCCATCCATCGTCTGTCCGAATCCAGCTTCCAGGGAGAGGGACCATCAGGGGAATGTTTGTTCGGGCATGCAAATTGAAATATTTCGAATTATAGGTGCTTCTGAGTGGACTTATATAAGGTAAATCTTTCGGATACTATGTTTGTTAGGCGAACATGTGGTCCTTTTAAAGATTTGCAAGAAATTACCCGAGTCCTTTTTCGTATTTGTCGTGACTTTTATGCGGTTCGTATGAAACGAACTTAGTGGCTGGCGAACGTCACTGAATCGAGTATCAGTTATTTAATACCGGGTCTCTGTAAGAAGGAAGCGAGGATAAAAAGAAAAGAAGAAAAGTTACAGCGACGTTTTCCTCCGAGAACACTCGCGATGCTCAAGCGAGTGGGTGCTATCCTCTTGTGCATTGCCAGTAGAATGTCTTTACGTTAACCAGGATGGCCTTATCGTCCTCAGTGTTTCGAGAGAGTGCATGGAGCATGATACCAGTTCCCACCCCCCCCCCCGACCCCCGAGTGCCGTATTGGCCGTTATTGGTAAAATACTTGATTGGCGCGCAGAATGCATATGGTTCGATTCCAGATCGGTTACCTCGGTAAAATTTTTAGATGCGAAGCATTTATGGCGGAGTTCAAATGGTGGTGTGCGGCGGCGTGACCACCTTACCTTGCATGCGCAAACCCTCTCCACACACTTCCTCTCCACTCATTCCCTCTCCCCTTTCCCACTCCACCTCCCTCCCCTTCCACTTGCCGCTCCACTCACCCTCTGAAACGCGGGCTCGACATGCCGAAACGCTGCTTCGCATCGCCTCATGGTCCCCTTTAGCGGGAGATGGTGTGATTTTTTCTGATGCCATTGTTTTGCGCGGACACACTCCTCGACGCCGATTTCATGGATGGGGCATATAAGCTAGCGCGCAAAAAGTAACTTGGGAGCCATTCCACTCTGTGAAGGCGGGTGGACAGCGAAGCTGATTAGCACGCAACACAGAGGTGACAAGGTGCGGGCCAGTTTGGTATCAAAGGCCAGGTTGTGAACATGCCCATCAATGTTCAAACCACTGTGCAGACTGCAGAGTACCGCGGCACATTGATGACGGCACCGCCACCGAGGTTATGAGTAGGCTTCACTGCCACACCTAAAGTGGGAAAGCCAGCTTATAAAGACCAAAGTTATACCCATCCCCTTAAAGTCGGCTTCACTTCTAAACACAAATGCATTGCTGGCAATATATTTTTTCAAAGGCAATATAAATCGTTTTATATCAAAATATGAAGGTTCTCGGACACTTTTCTATTATTTTATTAATCGTTTGCTGTTGCCTCGAGGCGCCCGCTGTCGCCGTCGACATTCCCGTTGCTGTTCCCTTCATCTGTCCTCGTAGGCACGTTGTTCTTGGGAACCACTGCGGCAGAAAATACAAGTCATCCACGTGGTTCAGATATATTCACATTTTGAAATAGTATGTGGGTAACCTAGTCAAAAAAAAAATGGATGTGCGCTGTGTATCCAAATGGTCAAGACACTTGCCTTGGGTAACCTTGGGAGAGTGGGGTCCCGCGTACAAACCCCGGCACCGGTAACAAAATATTTCCCACTCTAATGCATTAGTTTCTTCCGCTACTCTACAGAGGGCGCCAGGTGTTCCACTTTAATACTTCAGAATGCTTCAATACACATTAGTGTTTCCACTGCTTCCTGGAGGGCACGGCACTAGGATTTCTTTGTTCGTGATTTACCGATTCCCCGGATAAAAAGAAAAATCTACCCAACAAACCACAAATCTCCTGAAAACTCCACAGCGCAAAAATAAAAACGCCTCTAGAACGTTCTAGCAACATGCAATTTAAAAAAAAAAAAGGTTTTTCCAGGGGCCTACTAAGAATGTTTCTCGTTAATTCCTCGGCGCCTGTTCAGAATGACGAAGCGGCTTTTTGTATGTAGCAGTAAGACATCTAAACCCACGTAGCCAAATTTCACGCACTTAAATCCAGTTTTATAGCCTGGGGCAAGAGCGGCACATCGGTGAATACAATTTTAAGTGCACGAAATTTGACTTGCATGAGCATTTACACATCCAGACGCTAGAGAGAAAAATCCGGTTCGTTGTACTAATAATGCACGTTTGTGCAATGTGTGCAAAGTGAACACACTGCCCAGGTGCTTGAGGGTTGACATAAATACCTATGTAAATACGGAAACGATTAATTTTCAGTACATCGTGTACAGTCTGGCTCAAATAGAAGAATCTGTGTTGCAGGGCTTGTCTTCTTGCTCCGATTTTTGAATGTCTTGAAGAAAGCAGAACCAGAGAACGCACCACAGAGAGAACCAGAGGGTTCTCTGGTTCTCTCGGACTATTTTCTTGGACTTCAAGGGCAGGTGCTGGTGTGGCTTGGGGGAGGTAAGTGGTCTTCTTTGCACCTCCCTACCGATGATGCCCATGATTATGAGTCATGCACACACGGGTAAGCAGAAACTGAGATATGTAGGCTACCGTATATTTTTTCCCGTTTACACTTCTAAACGGCGCGCTCTCAATAATATTTTAAAAGCTTTCTCGCATGTAAAAAACAAACGAGATTCGAGAAGAATCTTCTTAAAGGGACACTAAAGGGAAACAATGAATTGGTTTAGATTGATAAAGTGTGCTCGGAGAACTCTTGTGTAGTTTATTTCACCACCATAGATTTATTATTAGAGGAGAAAACCAAGTTCAAAGTTTCATTTTTAAATTTCGCGCTGAACTTTGTAATTCGTGACGTAAAGAGTTTCAAAGAGCATTTAACGTATTTTGGCGCCACTGGCTCGACTAAGTTTCCACAAAATCGTTATGTCATGTCTCTGGCCCCCTCAGAGGACAATGTACTTCGATTAATCCGATTAGGAACTACGTAGGCCCAAGCAGGCGCCCTCAAACATATGTGACGTCATGGCAAATGGTGCGGGAATTCCAAGGTGGCGTCGCCACCTGTATTTTCTTTTTGCGCGTTTTCTCGCCTATTAAGCGTCTTCTCGCA
>NW_023615134.1:0-75119 GCF_013339695.2 Rhipicephalus sanguineus | reverse complement strand
TGCAAACGATATACAGGCGAAGGCTAAATTACGAGGCAGAAGCGACGAGACTCGCTCGGACACCGCTGGGGCAGCAGTGAGCGGTAACGATATCGGACAGGATAAAGTTGACGAAATAATTAATTCTCCGTCCCCGCATACCTCCAGTACGCACGTGTGGACCCGTGCAGCCAAGCCGCGCTCCAGACGCGCGAGGTTTTCTTGCTAAAGTCGGGAGAGGCGCTCGGCTGCTCACGGTGGACATGGTGCGTGGTTATCGGGAATGCTCCCAGTGATTGCGGTAGTTGGCGCCTTGGTCGTATTTGCTCAGAAGCCCGCAGAGACTTTGTAAAGCTGTTGTTATTGGTATAGCTTTCCATGGTTTTGGCTCGTACCCGTGCTCCAGGCGGGGTTTGGCCTAGAAATGCGTGGACTATTGAAATTGATACAGATCGAGAGAACGAATGACGATGATAGTGTACAGTGAACTATGAAAATCGCGATATACATACATGATACACATACATGACGTGGAAGTGAGCCCACTGTCCTTTAAAATGTCAGAAACCCTCTAATTGCTCGACGCAAACTTTCACTGATGCTCATGGCCCTGGAATCTTCTATTACGAAATGGCACTGTAGTCTAAAACAACAACGTGGCGCTAAATGTCTGGCTTTCCATGCGGCAACCAGGTCATGCGTCACAGAGGATTGTGAAATTGTTTCCGCGACATTAACTAAAGAAATGTAGCCTCCCCTTAGACCACAGGACCAATGTCTGTCTTTATAGTATGTTAAAGGCACACACGGTGTTACGCGCGCACGAATTATCCGCTCCAGCAAATGTACATTTCCGTGGCTTTGCGCCATTGATTTGTGGTTGCCGCACTGGCACCTCTATGTACACTTAGTGCGTAGACTCGCTTCGTCAGGCACTTGCAAGGGCCTGTAGAGGGACAGTCACCCGTTACAGTGTTCACTTTGTTTAGTGGCAGCATCCGTGTACGTATTTTGTACTCGACAAAATGTATTACGAAATTGCGCACAAAAATGAAATTCCTGCATCACAGAGCCAAAGGCAGCACCAGCGCCATTGAAAAAGGACTCCAACAATTCTTAAAAAACGCAGGGATTCACATGCAAGGTAGGCAAGAATATCAAACCTGTTTAATCTCCCTGCTTTTCTTCTGCAGTTCCCCTCTCTCTCTCCCTCTCTACCTAAGTTTGTACCTCCTTTCGATTATTAATCCTCGACTGTTAGTGACGTCATATTAGCTTTTAATTTCATCGCGATACTCATGTTTTCTACAGTCGAGGAGGTTTACTTTTATATACAAAAGTAGACTTTCCCGGAGGAAAGGAAAACAACATCCTGTGGACCGCCCGTAGCCAGGAATTTCTTTTCGGTGGGTCCACTTGCTGAAAACCTTGACTATTAGAAAGAACACCCTATTTTTTTTATCTGTTTTCGGTAAACACTCCCCTCCATCAAATTTCGGGAGGGGGCGTAGCCCCCCCCCCCCCCCCCCCCCCCCTGGCTACGGACCTGTGCGTGACTGTGGAACCTTGTTACCGCATGGAATGCCAACATAGTAGCGCCACATTGCCTGTTTTGGAGGACAGTCTTATTTCGAAACCAAAGATTCCAAGGCCGCCCCGCCACGTTGGTCTAGTGGTTATTGGCGCTCGACTGCTGACCCAAGTGCGGAATCGAATCCCGGCCGCGGCGGCTGCATTTTCGATGGAGGAAAATGTTTGAGGCCCGTGTACTTAGATTTAGGTGCACGTTAAAGGAGTCCTGACTAATAATTGTCGCCCCGCGGTTTTCTTTTTTTTTTGCAGCAATGTGTTGCTGGAGGCCTGTTAGTCATACACGGAACATCGTTTGCTGCCGCGCGCGACAGATAATTAATACAAGCTCCTCATTACCGACACAGCCTCAGTTTCGGTTTGACAGAGCTTCCAAAAAACGACAAGCCGCCTGGTGCAACTATCACCACCTAGCGAGTGAAATGCTCGGTCACGTGAGCACACAGAACAGTGACGCATTTCCGCGCGGTCTGTCGTCGTCGATTTCTGGCGGCGGGGACTTGATCGGAAGGAATTTTCGACGTGGCGAATCACTTCAGGTTTGACCCGCTGGCGAGGAGCGATTCGTAGGGAAGCGCGTCAAACGGAAATGGCGGCTACGACGTCATCATAAGTTGTACCGGCTGCAACGGTTACGTAGGGGGGTCACCCCGTCCACGAATGGCTCTGAGTACAAGTGCGGCCAGGTGCGCCTAATGCTGGATCGCGCTCGCGAACTTCAAAATTCATTAAAAAATACCTTCCAGCTTTGTTCGCTATTGATAGTTTTGCAGATGGAACCGCACGTACCCGGGAATCGATCCCGCAGCTATCTCGGCCGCGAAATTTTGTGTCAGTACCCCTTAAAGAACCCCAGGCGGTCGAAATTTCCGGAGCCCTCCACTACGGCGTCTCTCATACTCATATCGTGTTTCGGGACGTTAAACCCCCGCCAATATTATTAGATTCCAATGCGCGGCGAGCATGCAGTGAAATTTCTGTTCGAGCATTAGAGCGCTTTTGACATTCCTAAAGACAGTGGGCTCACTTCCGGAATGCCTGCGCATTGTGACATATAGGTGAAGCGCATGCGCAGATCGTGTCGCATATCGCAATTGTTCATATATAGTTTCACTATACGCTATCATCGTCATTCGCTCTCCCTCTCCCTCCGATTCATTCCTCTTCTCCGTTTCTCCTACGCGTAGTAACAGGCCACTGACAAGTATCCTGCGGCCCGTCATCTCTGCTTTGTCGCATTAAAGGATTCCCTCGTAATCTATCTCTTTACTTACAGTTCATGCTTGCAGCATTGTAGAACCTTCAGTTTTGCAACTGTTTGGCCAATGGCTTTATGGATCTTTTCTATGTGTTTTTCGCATTTTGCCATCAGAATGCCTTTGGACAATGTACAAGCACTACGGGCCCAACGTGTTGACATCGTGCATTTGAATCGCATCGTGGCATTCTCCTCTCCCATGAGCTTTTTGAAAAGTCCCGTTTTGGTTTGAATCAGCCTCGAGTCCATAACTTGCCGTGGTATACTGGGCATTTGGCAGATGGGAGCCTCGCGAGGTACTATAAGTAAAGAAAACAAACTGTAGTGTTTTGTTGCGACGTCGCACTTGGAATTGACACAGTCGGTGCTTCCGATGTTATTTTACACTAACATCGTGATTGTAAGCGTATTTCTTATTGTTTCATATGACATGCTTGAGGCTGATCATCGCCGTTTCCTTCGTCACCGGTGACGGCCGTTTTCGAGATCGTGCGACAAAAAAAGTACACACTAGTTCAATGTTAGGAAAGCTTCAGAGTTGAGAAAGCCCGTACTTGCGTGATTCCGAGAAGACCCCGTCTCTGCAGGTAGGTGCCAATGCTGTTGAAGTGCATCGAGAAGTAAACCAGCGCCTCGGCTCACTAAGGAGGGAGGATGCATCTATATGGAGCAGAGCTTAACTCTGCGCCAACGTGGTTATCCATGGCGTGAGCAATTCCTCCACACTTTGGTCGCTTTAAATTTCAGTGTATCTGTGACGCAGTATAGCGAAACCTTCATTCTCTGCGTGATCGGATTTTATATATTACTGAATCCAGAAAATAAGATTGAGCACCATGAAGACATGTCAGCTGCAATACCGAACCCCTTTCCAATTTGGCTACATTTCTGTTAGCCATTATATATAGGCGTTTAAGTTGTCCTGTGTTATTTGTAAGGGGCGTTTGCTATGTGGTGCGTTGTACTCGTGCACATATATAAAAAGAATGTCTTGTAAGGTGATAAATTAGGGAGGTGTCACTCGGCGCCTTCTAACTCAATATTTAAAAAATCAGTTTATAAGTTGCGATATTATAAGTATACTGCAACTTATAAATTGTTTTTTTTTTTTTAAACGCAGCCACCACCAACATATGATGGGAACGCTTGTTGCATATCGAAAAGAAAAGACTACAGTTGTGGCGAATGTAGAAAGCGGGTTTATTATTACCACAGTTTGGCATAATTAAACTTAGTATTTAGAGAACGAGTCGAGCTTGTCTGGGTAATTCCATCTTCACTCATTTCGCTTCGGACTGCTTAAAGACTCCGCAAAGTGGTGTTGCACGAAATAAAACAATCGTCGCATACTTTTGTTGTGAAAGATGTTTATTCACATTTGCTGTGAATGTGTGAAGGAGAGGGTACGTGACTTAAGGAAAAAAAAAAACATTTTCTGAGAACTTGACGCGACAGCGGAGAGTACAACCATAGTCCCTCAATAGCTTGAAGGACTATGGTACAACTTTTAATAACACTGAGCTGAGCTAGTTGTACGTATTCATGTTAAAAGACAGGGCGGGCAAACACGGACACAACAGAGAAGTCAAGACAGCACAAACGCCATACACTAACAAATGAATAGCCCCGCCACCGTGGTCTAGTGGTTACGGCGCTCGATTGCTGACCCGAAGGTCGCGGGATCGAATCCCGGCCGCGGCGGCTGCATTTTCGATGGAGGTGTAAATGGTTGAGGCCCGTGCTTAGATTTAGGTGCATGTTAAAGAACCCCAGGTGGTCGAAATTTACGGAGTCCTCCACTACGGCGTCTCTGATAATCATATCGTGGTTTTGGGACGTTAAACCCAGATATTATTGTTATTATTAACAACTGAATAGGCGCACAGTGGCGGAAAAGAAAGTAGGCACAAAGACTTATCGGTGCACGCACATGCGTTAGGCGATACTTATCATTCCGGCACACGTGGGGTTTTACGTGAGAGACAACTGTTCAGCCACCTGATTTCTTCGTTATGAAAGTTAATCGATGATTGGCTCACGCGTGCGCTATCGTTATTATCGATATGTCATGCCTCAACCATTAGACGCGTTTTTTTCGTTCCTCTGCCTGTACAAAACTGCGCATTAATCGAATTTCGGCGTGAATTTGCACTCTCGGCAATGTACACAAAGATTAGATGGTCAGCCTCGCCGGTTAGCGATCTCTTACGTCCTATTAATCTCTGGCGTTTGTGGTGTATTGACTTCTTTCTTGTGTCCGTGTTTGCACGCCCTGTCTTTCAACATGAAGACAATATAACATCGGTCTCATGTCTCAAAGGTGCCCCACTTTATATTCGGTGTGTGCGCATATAGTTATGCGAAACACCTGGCATGTAGGCGTTACATGCGAAGTTGCGAAGTACAACTCTCCGACACACACCACACGCAACCTCAGCGCCCGAGCTTGGGCGTTGCTCGCAGGGAAATGTCTGCATCTAACAAGGTCGTTGTTTTTTTAATCACGCGCGCGTCGCGAAGACGAAGTGAACGAAGTAAACGTGCAGCTCGCGCCACTTGGGCCACAAACATGATACCTTTGGTACAAAATGTGTTGTCGCCGACGAAGACCCACTGCCAGACAGTCACATTCCAGTTCTCATGAGCCACTTACGGTTTTCACCTTAGTAAACGTTGCTGTACGTATCGTGCAAGTTGGGACGCGTGTCGGTCAAAAAGGTCAATGCAACGGATGCAGCTGTCAAAGAATAAGACGCAGTACTGTATTCCTTGGCGTTATTTCTTGTTTCTCGGGTGTCGAACATACTAGTCTGTCTCCTTTCTTACTTTTTCACATCTTTGTATTGCATCAGTTTCTTTCGAGTAGGGGAAAGGTGACTGGCGAAGGTTCTTTCCAAACCACACGCACGAAAGCTTTTACTTGCCACCAAGAGGAAACCGCAGCTGTCCGCCCGCCCGCCAACTCGCTGGAACGTGGCGCTAATGGTTCTGCTACCGTGACTAGCAGTTCAATAGGCGACGTTGAGAAATGATCCTTGCGGCAACCTCTGCGTGTGCCTGCGCGGCTACCGCGCGCGATGCCTTCCCTCCCTGGGCTCCAGTCGCGGCCGAAGATAGTAGGACCTGCGTGTCTCGCGCCAGTGACGTAAAGTCATTTGCACTGTCAACGCAAATACGAAGTCACAAGCGTTATCTATAGGTTGTCAGAGCTTGAGCCGCCACGCGAATCGCATGTTTTGCTTTATGCGTTTTTTTTTCTTGCGTACCGGCAAGCCAGGTGAGTTTGTGTACAAGATGAAGACGAATGCGCGTATGTTGCAATCCTTGTACACCCGTGAGTAAAATATACGGTCCAAAAAGAGAAAAAGAAGCTTCGCTGAAAAAAAAAAAGAAAACAATGCTGAAGGCTACTCGTAACTTGGACGCACAAAATTAAGGAATGTGCTGGAAAGCTAGCAGTGGCCAAGTTTGGACTACAATATTCAATTTGAATTTACACCCACAGGCGTGGCAAAAGTCAAACTTGATCTATCTATCTATCTATCTATCTACTATCTATCTACTATCTATCTATCTATCTATCTATCTATCTATCTATCTTATCTATCTATCTATCTATCTATCTATCTATCTATCTATCTTATCTATCTATCTATCTATCTATCTATCTATCTATCTATCTATCTATCTATCTATCTATCTATCTATCTATCTATCTATCTATCTATCTATCTATCTATCTATCTATCTATCTATCTATCTATCTATCTATCTATCTATCTATCTATCTATCTATCTATCTATCTATCTATCTATCTATCTATCTATCCCTTGGCCCAGTGTCAATTCAGTACATACATGCATGCTCTGTCCGAAAAGTTAGGACTGGATTTAAAAAAGGAAAATTATTCACAACTCTGACATATCGACTTAATAGTTTTCAAGATATGCCCCTTCTGCAGCAACACAGCGTTTCCAGCAAGTGTGCCAATCACTGACGGCTCCCTGCAACGCAGATACCGGAATTCTCTTTAACCTCTTTAGCCTCTTGAATTGCGTGGACTGAGCTGCGGTGCCGTCCTTCGAAGACCCTTTGCCGACGGTGGAAGAGGAAGAAGTCTGAAAAATGACATCAGGGCTGGGTGGCTGGGGAAGCTTTGCGATGCCATGCTTCGTTAGGAAGTCCATGAGAAGAACGTGGATCGGCGCATTGTCGTGCTTTTTTTTTTTTTTTTGCCTTTGAAGGAAGTCCTGACCGTTGCTCATCTTCAACTTGTTCTTTTTCTTCCCGAAACAATTTGTGCCACTCAAAAACACCTGATCGACCCATAACATCACTACCCATAAGCCGTCTTGATTATGTCATGGGTCTCGCGTGCCGTTTTATGCAGTTTGAAGGAAAACTTCACCGCGTAATGCTGCTCTAACAAAATTCGTTGAGAGGATGACAAGGCACCTTGGTAGGGTTTCGCCTTAAACTCGATCTACACTCCGCGAAGGTTTGGAATGACTGGCGACTGGTGCGCTGGTAGCTAAGTCCCTCCATCAGCCAACCAGCACAGGAACATCCCACTTCTTCACCAAGGTTTGGCGGGAAAGAAATCGCTCCTATACTACTTTCCGGACAAACCCATGCTGTATGACAAGCTTTTCTTCAATATTTTTTTCGAAGTTACATTATGTGAAATATTAATCGCGGATATAAATTGTACTGTATTATGATCTGCAATGGGTGGAATGCTTTCACATACATTCTTGAAAAACTAATTTGACTCGTTCCATTGCATCTTCTCAATAAATCACATGCAAAACCTGTACATGTGTAATGTCGGCTCGCAGGTGTACCCCCAGAGCATACATATACCTCTAGACTCTATAGCGCGCGTGATATTGAACAGCCTTGATTTCCCCTCCCTCTTTCTCTCACTTTCTTTACTCTTCTAACTTTTAAATTCCCCAATCCCTCTCCCCAGTGTAGGATAGCAAACCGGTTATTTGAAACTGGACAACAATCCTGCCTTTCCTCTTCTGTTTTCCTTCTTTTGATTTCCCAAAATTTAGAATGAGATACTCCTTTATTTCGAATTGAGTACCCCCATAAACAATCGATCGCCAGGCCGGTGTGCTCCTCTACCCCTAGAAAGACACGGCTGGTTTCCGGCCGGCACTGGGAATCGAACCCCTTACTTGCAAGGGCCCGTGTGAGGGAGTAGTGCCTGTTATGGCATCATCATTTGAACATATTTCATCGAAGGCAGAATTTTAATCAATTGCAAACACTTCACGTCAATTTTACGGTTTACTTGTTATTTATATTTTACGCACATTTATTGCGCAAGATTTTTAGGCCCTTATACAGCCACGTACTTACACTGTCATTGATCAGACACTATATCAGGTCTTGGCGCTCCTTTGGCCATCAATTACCCTGCCAGTGACCACCACATATCATCATACGACGTCGCCTTCGCCGCCATCTCCAGGCATGCCATCCTGTCATTCCTGACAAGCGAGTGGCCCAGGAACAATCACCATGGCGCCCTCTACAGCGTGACATAACTCGGAGACATCGTGACCTGCTGCTTCGACTTCTCATTGAGTGCTGCTGGACGGTGGCTCGTCGCCACCCACTCAGCCTTGCATCCTCCCCTGATTGCTCTTCATACGGGGAGGCGGAGAATCGGCGAGCATCTGCTGCTTGCCTGCCCTATACGCACGACCACGCATATAGAGACGATATCTTCAGCTGGCCTACCGTTTCCTGATTCTCCCGTCTGCTAGGCAAGAAGACACCCTGTTCCCCACCAAGGTCATCAGAACCCAACAAAGCCCTCTTCCAGAGGACCTTGGTGGGTCTGGAAGGCTCTGGAAGGACGATGCTCTGGAAGAGAATCATCCAAGGTCCTCTTCCAGAGCCTCGTCGATATCCTGGATTCGACGGGGCTCTCCCCCACCCTATCGTACTACGGTGCTCGTGTCCCTGCGGTATTCCCCCGACGTAACTCCGCTCAGGAAGGACCCATCTAGCATTGGTTGCTCTCTGCACCATGGCCTAACCACTGTGCACATCCTCATCTCCAGCAACCTGCTCCTGGTCCCCGCTCCCTCTGGCTGCTGCATGTCCCACCATCCTATGTTCAGCTATGAACACCTTCTCCCCTTTCCAAAAGGCGCTGAGTCGTGTTCCCCCGAGAGTTGCCGAAAATAGTGTCTTCTCCCTCATTTAGAACCACTTCAGCGGGAGAGCTTAGGTAGGCCTCGGTTCCCCCTTCGTCTGTCGCGGCTAAAGTCCACCAGCACCCGCTATGGTCTAGTGGTTATAGTGCTCGACTGCTAACCCGAGTGCAAGTACTTCTTTCTCCGTGCCCGAAGATAGTGGAATCGAATCCTGGCCGCAGCGACCGCATTTTCGATGGAGGCGAAAATGCTTGAGGCCCGTTTACTTGGATTTAGGTGCACGTTAAAGAACTCCAGGTGGTCGAAATTTCCGAAGCCCTCCACTACGGCGTTTCTCATAACCATATCGTGGCTTTGGGAAGTTAAACGCCAACAATTACATTATTATCCCTTGTCGTCCACGAGGCCCGGATACTTTATTGGGTCGCCGCGCCTTTCGAGATTCGTCCACTATCCGCGGAAGCCCGAGTAGCCACAGCATCGCCCAGTTCGACGTCACCGGCTGCACAGAAAGAGGCCTGAGTTACCGCAGCTAAAGTCCCTGGATATTTTTGGGAAAGTACCGTCTTTCTTTTAACCGAGCCGCCACACCGAGCACCCTCCTCTCCCGCCTTCCGCCTCCCCGTTTCACGGGCCATCGCCCGGGAAATGTGCGCGAACATCTTTCTTTCTTTCTTACGTTTTTATTTTTCGCCAAACCCGGCTCTCGCCACTATCCTATCAAGAATACCATGTCACACTGATAACGAACTTTGCGCGCGTTATCAGCGTGACATAGCATTCTTGATGGTGGCGCGAGCCACCATCAAGAATGCTATGTCACGATGAAAGTGGCGCGAGCCGGGTTATAGGGCCGGCGCCCGCACGGTGGCCGTTTGGGAGAGGATATAGTAGGTTTGGACACTTGGGAGAGGAGGGTTGGACACTTTGGAGAGGATATGGAGGAGAGTGTCGCTACTTTCTATATATTAAAGGGGTCATGAACCACTTTTCCAAGTAATGATCTAATGGCCTCAGTATCGGAGTGTACTGCCTCCCGAATCGATTGCCGCAAAAATTTCTCGAATCCGTCAAGAATCAGCGGAGTTACGGGGGTTTGGCGCACGCTCCCAGCGCTTTCTCTCTTTTCTCGTGCCGGCGAGCGCACTGGAAGCTAGACAGGGAGGGATGGCATGGGGGAAAGAAGTTACGCCAGCGCGCTTCATGAAACGCGATCGCTCTCCCGCTGTGATTTGCTTGCGCGAGTGCGGCTACCGTGTACTGAGGAGTGCGGCGCCGGCAAGTGGCGGCACCCCGCGGCAAGAAGCGCATCTGATCCGAACGCCGCCTCTCGATTTACGTCGCTATCGGCCAATAAGCATGCTATGTCTCTTGCGACGTACAGCGGACAGACGCCCCGCCCACCGACGAGAGTGAGAACCGGCCTCTGTTTGAAAAGAGGGTGCCTGGGGAAACGGCAACTTCGCGCTCCGCTTGTGGCCATTACGCGGCGCGCACGACTGTAATATTTGGCAGAGCAGTTCATAGCCGTGTCAGCTTTCCGCAGGATGTGTTTTTCAATCAGCCCAAGGGGTGCTTCATGACCCCTTTAAGGGACTTTAACCGCAGCTCGCTGAGCCCGTCCTCGAGCGACCATCCAGGCAGGCGTCTGAAGCCCTACGAGCGTCCAACTCCATAACCGGAATGAACGTGTTTACCGAAAAGGTCAGTTCTGTGTCATCATGTTGTTTCATTGCTTGATTCAGTGTCAGCCGAGAGTCGACTGCTGGAGCTGGCGGGCGCGGGAGTTATGTATATACGATCACATGTACGTACTGCACGGAGACGAAACTCCTACTGCAATGTGCGCTCCCCGATATATATACAAGGGCATCTTACAGGATCTGGTGTCTTTGACAATGTTTATCTTAATTCATATACGTTCATCAGGGAAACGCGAATGGTGATTCCGGCATTTTGTACCGAAAGTACCACTTTCACACACACCTCAGTTAGTGTTTGGAAAAATTATAATCTAGCTTTTACGGATGACCATGTAAATTGGTAGGAATCATCATACACACACTCTTACACACCAGAGCACGCCAGTCTCGCACCCAGGCTCCCAATTAGGGTTGCAGAAGTTGCGCCTTTTCCTTTCCTCAACCTCTCCTCCTCCAGGGACAAAACGCGACAAAAAGGCATTGAACTGCCTTAGTGAGTGTCTTATTAAGTGAACCATTTATTAGATGCGAAGCATCTTATGGCGGAGTTCAATCCGGTGGTGGTGTGCGGCGTGACCACCCCTACTGCGCATGTGCGAACCCTCTCCACACACCTCCTCTCCCACTTTTCCTCCCCTCTCCCACTTTACGCCTCTCGCCTTCCCATCTCCCTCTTTCTCCATCCCCCTCTCTCCTTCCCCTTCCCATCTCCCACTTTCTCCCTCTCCACTTCCCCTCTGAAACGCGGGCTCGACATGCCGAAACACTGCTTCGCATCGCCTCATGTTCCCCTTTAGCGGAGATGGTGTGATTTTTTTACGCTCAATATATATAATACTGTTTTGCTAAGGATGGTGCGGACGTTCAAGGGAATATCATCTATAGTTTCCTGGGAGGAAAACGACATGAAAAAAGCACTGAATGCTTTTCAGGAGTTTCGGAGCAACACAGCGCCGGGTTCTGTCTGGATTCAATGCGTATATAGTGTATACTGCGCGCACGAAGACTGCGTGGCGCCTGCAAGAAACTGAAAGGATAAAATTCTTTCACGCTGTCTCGTTTTTCTTTACGCAGCGTCTCGTTTTGCCCTGCAGGTTGGGGCAAAATGAGACATGTGGTGCATTTTTCGTTTCTTTTTAAAATAATACTTTTAACAGTCGCAGCATGGCCATATTCATGTAGCACATACCTTGTACCCAAAAGAATGTTCCTGTGCTGACATTTTATGGAAACGAGTGAAATAAAAATAAATATTCACTATTTTCAAATTTTTGTCGCATTTACGCCTTCAAGATAGATTACAAGCCTTCGTCTTCGAAATGTCTTTCACGTCGCAAACGGAGGTGTAGCGCTAGCTCAAACAGTTAAAATTTTAGCCTATGGTTGTACAGAACACCTTTAATAGGGGATATTCATAATGCTTGGTCCTCTGGCCTCACTGGGCGCGTCCGCCATTTTTTGTTGGGCGCCGTCGCGAAATCCTCTGCTAGCGTCTCCAAGGAGAGGCCACGGAGAGGCTGAGCCGCAGTCGTTGGCGGAGCTTTCGAACCGAGAAAATACGTCTGTTTCGTCATCCAGCGCCGAATGGTCAGTGAACCTCACTGTACTACCACAAATCGACGAGAACGCAATATCGGAGCTCTGCGCGCTTCAAAACTCATCCGGACGGCAGCTGCACGAGGCGCGCATCGCTTCGCAAAGCTGTTCTCTATATAGTGGCGTGTGCTTCGATCTTAGGTAAGCGTTCAAGAAAAGTGTTCATTGCAGAGGAGATGTGACTGTCAAACTTCTAAGATACCCTTGCACAGCAATACATCTCCGCTGTACTTCCCACCGCGATTATAAACACGCGCCAGATATCGAAACCACGTTGCTTCTGCGCGACTTGTGCAGCGCTGTGCTGCATTCCTCGATTAATTTCTTTAGCCACAGGTATCTCTACACCCTTCGCAATAGCGTGTGTCGTAGTTTTTCGAAGTTAACAAGGCATGGATATGTGCATGAGCGGTGCGCCGCAAACCAAACAAAAAATTGGGGGACCCTTAAGCTTCGCCTTTAAGAGTTGAACGCGATAGCGAAATCCGGCCCCTAGTGCGCACTTCAACCACTAAGTGCATACTTATTAATGTGTATTGTTACACACACACACGCACACATGCGCGCGAATTTTACAGGCTTTCGATCTAAAGCAAGAGTCGCATGGCCTCCAAGATATACGCCGCGCGCCGGCCCTTTCGGATGCCATGAAAAGTCGAGACATATTTCTCACAATGCCTCACGATGGCAGCACATTATCTAGCGTTTGCTGCGTTGGCTTGATATGTTTTCCTCTAGATGGACATAGTTGTCCATTTTTAGAGCTGTTTGAAAGTTCGTGTGCGTATTTAGCGGCGATGGCTGCACTATCCCGGCGTTTTTCGACGTAGTTTGATGGCCTCGCGAATGCGCCTACCGTATGGGCTCGTTTTCGTCGTGACACCTGCCGAACAAAATGCGTCGAGACTCCTTTCACTACATGACATTTATGTAGTGTTTTTGTCCGAAGCAGCTGCAAGCAACATCGTGGCTTTGTGGTAAGACACCTGCTTGCCACGCGAACGGCCCGGGTTCGATCCTCATTGGGACCGAAGATTTTATCGTTTATTTTATTTGCTACTTTCTCGATTTTTCGCTCACGGATGATTTTTCGCTCACAACCAACGGTGCCGACGCCGACAGCGGAATTTCTGCGACACGAGCTCTCTAACGCTACCGCGTTAAAATACAGATCGCGCGTTTGGACTGTGTACAGAGAGAGCGGCTCTAGTAATGCACACTGGTTGTTTATAATGCCTTGCGGTCCTAATCTATCGCGCGGAATTTAGTGTCGTTCTGGTTTTCTTGAACGCGATACGTGTGCGATCATTGACCTATCTTTTTAAATATTGCACTCTTTGCTTTCGCATGTGCGTGCATTATCGCGCGCCGCGCGCTATTGCGAACAGCATACAAGCATACAAGTTCCCGCGATCAGCAGAAAGATGAGTATGATGATCTACCGAACACTCGCTCCGTGTTCGTAGCGCACGCTGACCGACGGCAGCAAAAGAAAATAAAAGCGGATGGATAAGGTGGTGTAAAGCGAAGGGCAGACGCGGCGTGCGGACTATACCGTATGTACTTTGGCGCACCTTGCGAAGCTTGCAAAGCGATTGCTGTGTGAATCTTTGCGATCGGGTCTCGAGTGGCGGCACTGATTTACCGCGGACGCGCAGCAGCGTCTGTGGCACTTACGCACGTTTATATACGCAGATCTTTGCTTCATCGATCTGCAACACCGACAAGCTAATGTTGATCAATCAAGCTCTCTCACGCGCGTGCGACGTCGGCCGTCTGTTTTTAAATGCATATATCGTAATATATAGTTCTGCAAATCTAGCTCATGTTGCAGGCGAGCAACTAAATTGCACGGAGAATTGAGAACTGAGGTTGAAGGGCGCTTCTGCGCGCACCGGTCATTTCCGAACCTATAGACGCAGTGCCGATCTTGTTGACGAAACAAGTTCACGTCACGTCGGTATATTCTTTTCTTTGTTCAGGTAACTGATCAATTCGATTCGATCAAAATTAGTGCGACTTTGTTCCCGGCATTGTCTGAGCTCCCTCGTTGCCTGAACAGCGCACGAAGCATTGGAAAGTCATCGCAGAACGAAGATAAATAATCAGCAACTAGCATCTGAAAGGCTGCGATATGAGACTGGTTTCGTTTTCGCGCCCAACAAAACATGGCGGATCGAGCTTACGGGATTGTCGACAGATGGCGCTGCACATTTTGGATATCCAAAATAAATATTGGAAAAAAATGACATTCTGCCGTAAAGGACAGAGAATGGAGCTGAAAACTTAAGTTTTTTTTTTTTCTGGAGTAAAATAGTTTTAATTGAATGAAAGACGCTAGGCCAACGCTAAGAAAAAGAAGAGTAAAGGGGTTTTTTTTTTTTTTTTTTTCGAGCCTGGTGGCACACTCGTCACCACCCCCGTTATAAAGGGGACGCTCATAGCATCCATCCATCCATCCCCTATTAGGAGACATGCAGCGGTATTCCGCCCGTTTCAGTATCGGCTTAACTATATAGCACAGTTTCGCTTGTAAAGCATACTCGTTACTGGATTAAGATCACGCAGATAGCTTCCAAAAGGGATCGATGAACGACATTGCAGGTGATACTCGCGGATTGGACGTTTTTGTGAGCAAGACGGCGTGTTTGTAAGAGCGCTCATGGAATAAAATTTACGTGCCGTGAAACTACCGCGAAGCGTACATTTATTACGCGATGCATGTTGAAATGATGATTTTTCATAAAACTGTGCGCGCAACTTGTGATCAAAACACATTTGGACCCTTTCGCATGCTGCATGCCAATTAAGAGTGACGCACACTAACGCACGGAGGTCTTTTTCTTTTCTTTTACAAATTTAACAGCGTATACGTACCTGACGGAAGTTGCTTCTGTAGCCTGCACAGCACGTATTGTAGACATTGACGATTGTGAACTCGGCATGAGTAAGGTGTTCTTGATGTTTAATAAAAACAGCGAAAGTCTCCGCAGGCTAGAAAAAAACGTGAAACACACTCTTCGACGGACTGAGTTTTGGAAGTTTCGCGTTTGCTTTGTGTAGCTTCTGCTGGCATGGCAGCCCGGGGAAGTGGCTTCGCCGCGTTTGCGATAGATTGGCACGACGCGCGATGCAAATATGGCGGCATGCATGCATTCACTGTGCTCTGGTGTATACGTAAAGGCGGTTAGCACAGGAAAACAAGCTCCAGCCACAGCCTCACTGTCCCAACAAAACACACACACACACACACACCCACACACACACACACACACCACACACACACACACACACACACACACACACACACACACATTTGCGCAGATGCTCTATATTAATTGTATTTGTTAATTTTAGGGACATCAAGCAATTTTACATGTTTAGGAGTTATTACGGAGTAGAGATATGCATTTCTGCCGCCGGTTTTAGGTAAAACTACTTGAACGATTCGCAATTTCATCTGAAATTCTGACATCAGTGCTCAAAAAATGTTGTGGTCGGAAAATACTCCAATGGAATGTCAGCTAGCTGGCACGACTATCTTATAAGATCTGCATACAGATGTATGCATCTGTATACTGATGTAAAGGGAACGCGCGCACCTGGTTTCTGCGGGTGGAACTTATTATAAACTTATAATAATTATATGTGATGTCGTTTAACACGTCATAGCGATAGCAGGGCCAGTCTCTCCTGTGGTGGCCCTCAAAGCCAATAGTCATTGATCGGTCTCGAAAAAGGAGGCCACACCGATGCAAGCTTTCACTTTTCTACACAGTCCAAGGAATCATTCACTAAATACTGCGTAATCCACAGCGACGGCACACCAATAAGAAAGCTATCCCCGTTTTTGGTGGTCAAGTGCCTTAAATAACAAATTGGGCACACGTAAAAACTTCCGAAATATCAAGTGGTGACCTACTCCTCGAACTTGCGACAAAGACCAAGTGCCGAAGATCTCCGAACTGAACCGTATTGGTGGACACTACCGTGACAATTTCTGCACCACAGACACCAGCAGGGGAGAATATCCGAGGAGATTTCCTTTCAAGACCAGAATGTCATAAAGGTACAAAGAATAGTTATCCGCCGCAACGAACAGGAAGTGCCCACAAAAACATGTCATACTAACCTTTGGAACTAGAGAAATGCCCCACCTCTCTTGATGCAGAGTACATGAATATCTATGTGAGACTCTACATTCCAACAGTAGGACGATTTTTCAAATGCTAAAGATTCGGTCACGCATCCCACGCATGCAGAGACAAAGAAACATGCGCGAAATGCAGCGAAAAACGACCACACAGCTGCAAACTGCACTTCATGGCCACTTTGTGTCAACCGTAACCAGCCTACTCCCGCTCGTGGTCCATCCTGGAAAAAAGAAAAAGAAATCATCGCTCTGACCATCAAAGAAAAAAAAATATCATTTTACGAAGCCTGCCAGCGGTGTTGTACCTTTTCCGAGGAGCTATGCCGATGTGACGCAGGCGGGGCAGCGCCACAGAGTCCTCAGACATCCTCCGGGTCCACACAGAGTGGCCCGGTTGTGACTCCTTCCCGCGCCTTGAGGAAAGCATGCGGCTGCTGCTCCATCCACCTCAAAGGGCCCGCAGACTCCGGTCTTGCTGGGCCCTAAAATTATCTAACGCAAAGGCCTGAAACCCGTGCTCAGCGCCAAATTCTTGATCCTCCAGCGTCTCCAAGAAGGCAATGGAGGTCGAACCCAAAACCTTGGTGTCAACAACACCGAAGGACAAGCGCTCTCAGGAGAGCGCTAAGAAAGGCAAAATCTCTATAACTTTGTTCAGCAAAAATCGATAACCTAAATGGTTATCGCTCTGGTATGCAGTAAAGCTGCTCAGCATATGTCACCCATCATTTTTTTAATTAACCAAACAATCCGCAAACGTATATATGCTTAATTTTAATCCATCATGGCTTTTATCACTCACTGGAACTGGAGAGGGCTACTGCACAATTTAGGTGACATAAAAAAACATTATAAACAAGTTTCTCACCAGTGGCATTCTGCCTTCAAGAAACTAACCTTAGTGCAAAACATAATCAAATCATTAGGGCTTCACAGTTGCCCGAAAGTATCGCGAATGCTGTAGCCGTCTTTCGGGAGGTGTGGCTATTCTCGTCTAGGGCAGCGCTCCTACCTGAGATGTCCAACCGAATATATCTTTCGAGGTCGTAGCAGTCACCATTTTGTCGTGCAAAACCATCACCATCTAGTCACATTATACCCACCCCACGCCCATTTTGCCACTAAAACCTAGAAAATCTAATAGAACACTTACGAAAGCCATATATTTTAGTAGATTTTAATGCTCATTCTACTCTTTGGGGTAGTGACAAAACTGATCAAAGAGGGCAGATCGTTGAAGATTTTGTCTTGTCAAACGATATCTGTCTTTTAAAACACAGGTGCTTTTACCTACTTTTCACCAACCTCACGCACTTTTAGTTGTCTAGATCTTGCTTTGTGCTCACCATGTCTTTTTAGCGATCTTAATGGGCAACTCCTAGACACGTCATATGGTAGTGACCATCAGCCCTCCATCAACAGACTCATACCATCCTACCAAACTTTAGCTGCCAAACCACGCCGGTGGAAATTTCAACTCACGGTCTGGCCGCTTTTTACCGAGAACGCAAAACTCGAAGAGGTCTTTTCACTGGAACATTCCGTTCAGGAACCTTATGAAAGGTTCATTCAGGTTATAATTTCAGCGGCAGAAAAGGCGATGCCGCAATCGTTCGGTCTTGTGCGCAAAAAATTAAACCCTTGGTGGACAAATGAGTGCACTGAAGCAAAAAAAAAAAGAAAAAAACAGCAAAACAAGGCCTGAGTAATCTTACGAAAGTACCCAACATATAGCAACCTCATAAGCTTCAACAGGCAAAAGCCAAAGCACGATATATTCGAAGGCAGGCAGAAAAGTGTTCATGGCAGAAATATATATAATACATGAATAGTTCGGTCACATCTTGGCATACCTGGGACCAGGTGAGGAAGGTTAGAGGAGAGTACTCATCGCACAATACCATGCTTACCAGCCCACACACACAAACAACATTTACAGTGTCTCATCTTCGGCGAATTACAGATATTCATTCCCAAGTACAAAGAATCTGCTGAAAAGCAAAGGCTGCCTACTACGAGGGCTCAAATGAACTCTGTAATTATCCTCTCACACAAAAAGAATGAAACAGGGTACTTTCTGCTGGTGTAAAAAAAAAAAAAACGGCAACAGGACCAGACCGTGTGCACTACACAATTCTGGCGCACCTATCCGAAGCATCGGTGGAGGCACTTCTCGAAGTTTTCAACAAAATATGGGAATCTGGCATAATGCTTGAAGATTGGCAAAATGCAATAGCCATACCTTTCCTAAAACCTGGTAGTAAACTTCCCTCACCTTCTCCCCACTCCCTCTTGATTCCAGAGCAGAGCTCTCTCAGCTGCGTAGCCGCTGTCAGTTGCAGAAGGGAGTGGAAGGTTGGCCGTAGCTGCCTTGCCTCATATCGTGGTTGCTCACACTTCTCAAGGATGGAGACGACTCCTTTCTTTGCAAAACAACTCGATATTTATATACAGTAATATATACAAGGTTAAATGGCAGCTATGTACATTGGAACTTTCGCAACATCATTCGGCAGAGCCGACAAGTGCATAGCACCGCTCCTGCGACAAGAACCCCCCGTGAGGAGCCGGGAGCCAGGTTTTAACACCATCATTGCTCCTCCCAGTTTTCCCCACGGCAAATCAAAATCACTCAGACCGCTTATTGGGTCGACTGTAAATTGGTCCGCCGGAGGCCTCCACCCTCTCTCTCTGAAGCCTTTTGAGCCACCTGCCTGAGAGAGAGACGTGGAAGACGTCTGGCCAACAACATTCTCAGAAGTGCATTCAAAAGAACATACAAGATGGTGGCGTCGTTCAAGTATACCCTGACCGTGTTCATACACTGTGAGGCCGGTTAACTAGCTGAGCCATGCCGTCCCTCCTCGGAAACACCTCGCATCCGTTGACAGGCTTTTAACCGACACTTTGCGAGATTTATCTGTGCCACGTGCACCGTCCTCGGCGACATCTCGTCTCCGTGGACGACAGGCGACCACGGATCCTATGCGAGATTTACGGTGTCACAGTTTTGGCTTCCTTCGCACCGCTTCGCGGACCCCCCGCGGGGCTGCGGGCCGCTGCGCTGGTCGTTAAACCGATGGTCAATAGGGGGCGTCTTTTTGTTCGAACGGTTATGGGCAGCTGGAGAGTGTTCTTTTGTCCCCGCGCTTCCTACATTCGAACCGGGCGTCGCTGCGCTTCGACCCTCGGCTCCGAGGCTGGCTTCTTGGAAGCCGCCTTCTGGGGTTAAGACACAACTATCCCCCCCGTTCTCGACACGCCGGACCTTACACGCCCTTCCTAAGATTCACGTACGCGCTCCAATGTAGCTACGTGAATAACACACAAAAAAAGGGACGGCGCTAAACGTCACCCGAGCCCGCGGCCGCACCTCGCGGTTCTCTGAACGCCAGAGGCGTTTCCGCGACACGCACAGTATTTCCTCGGCTGCTGCCGCTAAGCTATGCTGAACGGACGCCATCAAAACTAAACCAACAAACCAAAAATGACCAGAGGTCACTGAATACACAAGTAAAATCAATAACACAAGCGAATCACACAACAAGAAAACTTGCGAATGCTCGGGAAGTCACAGAACAAAGAAAATACACTTCACTGAAACACGCACACTTCAACACATAGTGCTGATCAAATGTCTCAGAGTTCGCGCACGTCACTCTTAAGTGTCCACCACGTGCCTAGTCCTCTCGCGTCTTATCAGCCCCTGAAGCACCGCTGCCATATCCCCAGCGCCCCTTAGGTGCCCTTGACAGTGTGTTCGCGTCAGGGATGATAGTGGGTGGTGGCCAGAGGCCACGGTCATCTATCCGTCGAAGAGCCAGAGACTGAACTCTCGGATCCCAGCTGACTGCAAAGGTCTCGCGGGCTTGCGTTGGAGAAAACCCGTGACGCTCAAACGCGATCGACATCTCAGGGCCGTTCTCCGCGCGTTGCGACAGGCAGGCCTCAGTGGCGGCTGCGAACACGTTTTTGAAGAGCCCATATGGCTTTTCGAGATCTGATCTTATCAATGGCGCTGTTTCACACAGTGCGGCATCGTGCCGTCGAGCTACCCCCTCAGCCCCTGCGGAACCCGGAATCCGGTTCGGAACTCGCCCTCCCGTTAGTTCAGTGGGCGGCCTAGCTACTTCCGCGTAATTTTGCCCGTAGCTCAGGTAGTGTCCACACAAACCCAGTACGTCCCGGGGCTCCGTTTCTGTGGCCGGCGAACTCAACCCTCTGCTCACCGCACGTATCTCGGGGTCAGGCGCCTGACAGCTGCAACCTACCACGCGCCCCAAGTCGCGTACCGACGGACGCGTCACATTGCACTCTCCTAACTCGAGAAGCTGGTCTACTTGCCCTGTCGTCTCCCCTTTCCAGTGCACAACATCTTCGCGCTGTCTCCCTGAAATCACGTTGGGTTCACCGCCGAGCGGGCCCCCGTTCCTCCCCAAAACCTCGCTGGCTCGGCTGCGCTCCCGTTTTCCGACCTGAACGACATATTATAAGATGGGATGTTGCTGCGGAATGCACTGTTCCGGCATCGGCAGCACATGCTACCTCGCTAGCCGCATCTCCCTCCTCGAAGAATACGCCTTTTAATTCGCTTCTCGGGCAACGCGGGCGCAACTTACTCACTTGCACTAGATTTCGGGGCCCTGTTGGCACCCGCACAAAACACGAGCGCTCGCGGTGTCGCTCAACAATGCCGTCCTGTCCCGCCCCGGTTATCTGCAGCGTTGAGCCGGCCTGCTCTTTTCCGCGACATCCCTCCGACGCGCTTGTCTCTTCTTGCCCGCCGCTTGAGTTTCACCGGGCGACGCGCGGCTACCCTGAGGGCCCTCGTCGTCCCCGCTCCTCGCGACTGCCTGGGTGATTACCCCCTCCATTGTCGCGATTTCCCTCTGAGCTTCCAAGACCGGGCTCTCGATCTCTAGCTTCTGTACTTTGCCTGTGGGCAACAGGCCGCTAACGGGCGTCAGCTGTGTGTCGCCTATTCCTCCGCGCTTTTTCGATGTCCTCTCTGAAGCGCCCTCCTCCTTAAGCGATTTCCACGCTTTTTCTGACAGCAGGCAATCGGCTCGTGCTGTCAGCCGGTCAGTTAGCGCGCAAAGCACGGGGACCGTTCCCTTCACGTCAGCGCAAACGCCGCATCCACCGGACATCGCTAACGGAACCACCGCGAGCTTTGCCTGCACGGTTTCGCCAAAAGCAGATGTTAAGTTAATTGTTCCGTGTGGCTGCACCATCTCAGGTGGGATCGCGCTCTCCCGCAACACAGTAATCTCCGCTCCCGTGTCCAGGACTGCTCCGATACGCATATCTTTGCAGTCGAGTGACACGGGAACAAGCTCACTGTGTGCGGCCACCGGCTCTCCCACCAACACGCGTGCCGCTAAGCTTTCGCTCTTAGCACCCGAAACCTCTGGCGCTTGTTGCTGTCGCATCGGGCAATTCCACTTCTGATGCCCCGTAGCACCGCACGCGTAACAGCCCCTAAGCTTAGGCTTCGTCTCCGCGCCTGGACTTCTCGCACCGCCACGCGAACTTGGCTGCGTGTCCAGTTTGGAAATGTTCGCGCTCTGCGACTCCGACACCTTCTGCTTCGCCGCGCTGTTCATCCCCTGCGCTTCTTCGAACGTGCGCAGCGACGCCGCTAGCTCCGGCGCATTAACCCACTGCCTACCTTCTTGGAGTGTCACGTACCTCAGTGCCTCCTCCTCTGACGGATTTCTCTTTAATTGGTCAGCGACCAACAACTCTACTAACCGTTCGAACGTCGAGACACCCCTCGCGTCAAGGTAAAAGTGCAGGTAGCTCTCAAGGCGCGTTGCAAATGGTCTCCAGCCTTCGTTTGCCCGCTTTCCTGACCCCAAGAACCTTTTGAGGTATTCACCTGCCGACAGTTTAAGTTCGTCAAGAACTGTCTGCTTGACTTTCTGATAGTTTCTGTGCTCTGCCGGGCTAAGTCGTGTGGACAAAAACTGAACTTTTTTCCGCCACTAACGGGAAAACAAGTTGTCCCCTAAAACTCCCTCGCACCTCGTAAGCTTCTAGGGCGCTCTCGACCGACTCAAACCACACCGGTGCTTCAGCCTCGGTTGGAAATTTAGGAAGCACTCCAGTGAGCACCTTTGAATAGCGTCTCAGCTCACCACATCGATCCTGCCTGACGGACGCGAGCTCGCTGTCTCGAGCGCTACCGCTGATGACTTGCGATAGCTTCTCCATCTCAGCTCGCAACTCCTCCAGCCTGCGCTCTGGCGTGAGGTCTCCGAAACGCTCATTTCCCTGGCTCTCCGGCGCGACAACCACTTGTGGGTTTCCCTGGACACTTTCGTCCTCCGACGCTGACCCACGCCTCATCGCTGGCGAACGCCTGTCGGGGTTCAAATAAGCGAACCTCGTGTCCATAACCCACAAAAAACAGGCAGCGGTACCACTGAGGTGGAAAAACACCCGAGGACTCACCACTTGTGAAGGCGCCGCTCGCTGTTGTCACGCCTTGCCCGTTGTGAGGCCCTCGCCGTCGCCTGAGGTGTCGCCGAACCGCCTGCTTGGGTCGATGGTTACCGGGCCGCAGACTCCTTTGGCTCGGTGGCTTGCTCCCTCGTTGCTTCAGCCTGACGCTCAACGTCTTGGCCTTCTTCCTGCGTCTCCTCCGCAGCACGACGATCTCCTTGGTACGCAGAGCGTCCCTTGTCGTCGTTGTCTCGATCCTGTCTCGACTGCGCCAGTAAATTTCCACACCTTCTCCCCACTCCCTCTTGACTCCAGAGCAGAGCTCTCTCAGCTGCGTAGCCGCTGTCAGTTGCAGAAGGGAGTGGAAGGTTGGTCGTAGCTGCCTTGCCTCATATCGTGGTTGTTCACACTTCTCAAGGATGGAGACGACTCCTTTCTTTGCAAAACAACTTCCCCACTCCCTCTTGACTCCAGAGCAGAGCTCTCTCAGCTGCGTAGCCGCTGTCAGTTGCAGAAGGGAGTGGAAGGTTGGTCGTAGCTGCCTTGCCTCGTCGTAGTTGCTGCTACCTCTCAAGAACGGAGACGACTCCTTTTCTTAAAGCAAAACAACTCGATATTTATATACAGTAATATATACAAGGTTACATGGCAGCTATGTACATTGGAACTTTGGCAACATCATTCGGCAGAGCCGACAAGTGCGTAGCACCGCTCCTGCGACAAGAACCCCCGTGAGGAGCCGGGAGCCAGGTTTTAACACCATCATCGCTCCTCCCAGTTTTCCCCACGGCAAATCAAAATCACTCAGACCGCTTATTGGGTCGACTGTAAATTGGTCTGCCGGAGACCTCCACCCTCTCTCTCTGAAGCCTTTTGAGCCTCCTGCCTGAGAGAGAGACGTGGAAGACGTCCGGCAAACAACATTCTCAGAAGTGCACTCAAAAGAACATACACGATGGTGGCGCCATTCAGTTACCCTGCTCGTGTTCATACACTGTGCGGCCGGTTAACTAGCCGAGCCATGCCGTCCCTCCTCGGAAACATCTCGTATCCGTTGACAGGCTTTTAAGAGACACTTTGCGAGATTTATCTGTGCCACGTGCACCGTCCTCGACGACATCTCGTCTCCGTGGACGACAGGCGTCCACGGATCCTATGCGAGATTTACGGTGTCACAGTCTTGGCTTCCTTCGCACCGCTTCGCGGACCCCCCGCGGGGCTGCGGGCCGCTGCGCTGGTCGTTAAACCGATGGTCAATAGGGCGCGTCTTTTTGTTCGAACGGTTATGGGCAGCTGAGGAGTGTTCTTTTGTCCCCGCGCTTCCTACATTCGAATCGGGCGTCGCTGCGCTTCGACCCTCGACTCCGAGGCTGGCTTCTAGGAAGCCGCCTTCTGGGGTTAAGACACAACTATCCCCCCCGTTCTCGACACGCCGGACCTTACACCACGTGAACTTGAAATAGCGGTGAATAAAATAGAAGTCATTGCAGCAACCAGCAGCCGCAAAACAAGATGGTAAATATTTGAGGAGTACCCCAGCAATTTTGGCAGCAGTGTCGTGTTTAACGCCAACAGGGTGGCACCTTTCCCGCGTATAAATAAGGCTCCAAGAAAATACATGGGGTTGGAGAGGCCCAACGTCAGTTTGAGTGACACAAATAAATTTGGGACATAGTGTTTCCGTCAGGGTAACGCAAGCTTGACTGAAACAATGTTATAGCCAACATAAATGCAGCACACAGCCGCAGCATTTGACTCTCTCGCTATGCACGTCCACTAGAAACTAGCGAACGTCGCGTAGCTTATGAAGGCGAAAGCCAGATGCCTCTTCAAACGGGAAGATTGACCGTCGCGGCGTCAAGACGAGTGACGCAAAAAATAATCGTCACATGATGAGGTCAACATATGACGTCATCATGACGTCACAGACCTCCTAAAGTTGTAACTTCATTATGACATCACCATGACGTGACATACGTGACATAACGTGATGTCACATGATGACGTATTCACACGACATGGCCCCCTTGCATTGCCTCCGTGATCGGTGGTGGCGTTATCATATGACGTCATCATGGTGTCACAGATCGCCAATATGTAGCGCCATTATGACGTCACATAACGTGACGTCACATGATGACGTATTCAACGTCACGGTCGCTTTGCATTGCCTCCGTGATCGGTCACGGAGGCCGTGCAAAACAGCGTTAGGTGCAGAACGCTTTTGGAGGGGGGCGCGGGAGAATCAATGCATCGACTGACAAGAAGAAGATGGCTTTCGCCTTCTAGTCATCTTTGGCGAATGCATAAGGGACCTTATGAGTTTTTTAATTAGACGTATCTAAACAATGACTTGCCCATCTGCAGTCGATTTTGCGGATGCTGAGCACGGGGCCGGAGATCAAGAGGTCGCACGGGAGGGTTCTGAGATGGTATCGCACGTGGTAAAAGGTAGCGCCTTTTCCATCCTGTGGCAGATAAGCATCATTTGCCGGCGGGAAGGGCGCGTGAGCCATCGTCTGAGTGCGCGTTGTCTGCTACTCACCGAACATCGCAAGCCCGACGCAGTAACGAAAGTCTTCGTCGCGGAAGTGCTTGTTGCACACAAGACTCGTAGCCGATGGCTACTTGCCAGTTCTTAGCTTTACAACCCATGCTTCACGCAGTTTCTTGTCCCGAGGTTACCGGTGCAGGCTTACACTGGGCTCCGTTGCGTAAGCCCGGTACTGCGGCACCGAGCGGTAGAGCCCCATGTTCATCGCCTTCGGAGGCAGCAACTCTATTAAAATGGTTTCAATTGAGCAGAAAATGCGAGAAAACTTCCGTATTTGAACAGACCGCGGCGCATTTGGTACTTGAAACTCGTTTTCAAAGCACGCGGCAGCGCTCCACAAGCAGCCGACGCGGCCGCTGAGACCACGTGATCCTGCCAAGCACGTCACGCCGACGGTGGCGCCGGCGTTTCCAGTGGTGGGCCTCGAGGCCAATAGATACAAAACTGCTGGTAATATAGGTTCGGTTACTACGTGTGGTCAACGAATCAAGAAATCGCGTGATTACATGCATATAAGGGGAGGTACAACTTTAATTGGGAAACTGGGCGCTCTTTATCACCAGGTGTTTCCTACGACCCGGTTTCACATACCCTTCCCCGTATTCCTAGGCGAATAAGGCAGGAGGCAAGGACAGTTGATATTAATAAAAAAATACCCACATGGATGCTGCCGCCGCTCCATACCAATACAGTGCACGCGATCGCAGGACGGCTAAGGTGTTCAAGTCATTGTACGGCACCCTCCACTTCGAGACTGACAAGAACTGGACGCAGGAGGCGACGGTGAAGTGCGCGTCTGGAGCCAGCAAGAAACCGCCGAAGCAGAGTCCCTACTTGTTCGACATTGAACTAGACCCCTGCGAGACACGAAACCTGGCCGCTTCGCACAAAACAGTGAGACCTTCATTGTACTGTGTTCTATCTGTTACCGCGACGATGACTTCTAGTAAATGTTTCTGTTTTGTATTAAAGTTTACATCTCCCTACAGCGAAAGAAAGAGAGAAATTATCGTTTATTCTCGAAGCGGTGTTCCGAGCGATGCCCGGTATCAACCTGAGGTGGGAGGACCACTTGGTCCGGTAACCCTCTGGCTTCGACTGACATCTTGGAAGTAAAACATAAAAATAAAAATGGTGCGCTTTCTGCAAACTTTCTGCGGCGCAAAAAATTGTGTTTTGTAAGCGAAACGCACGGCGATTCGCCTCCCCTACGAGGGTGACCAGCCTCGGCCTCTCCAGACGAAGTTAGCCGTTCAGTGAGCAAACGATGTCGGACGTGCCACAAAAGAAGCGTTACCGCTATGCGAAATAATCGAAAACAAGTTTATCTGAATGAGACGGAGGTATACATTACACAAGGGCTGATGTGGCCCATAAGTCTCAAAAACATTTGGTAAGGATAAATGAACGGGTTAACAGACAGCGCTTCTGGCTACAGGACCAGACGACGATCCAGGCCTTGTTGGTATAAGGCACCCAACACCGCCGCCAGCCACCCACTAAATTATAAGATGGATAAATCTCATAAATTATATAAATTATATCTTATAAATAATTATAAAGACGCTTAGTGAGCATGAAAGGCAAACAAAACACCCCTCTCAGAAGACCTCTGTATAGTATGTGGATCATAAGCGTGGTTTGCATGTCACTTTGTGTCACATGAGTTTCGAATAGCACTGAAACATTTCCCTTCTTGATTTCTTCTCTCCGATCAGGTGTTGCGCACTCTCTACAAGAAGCTCAACTCCTACGTGTCGCAAATGGTGGCTCCACGGACACAACCGGTGGACCCACGCTCTTATCCGGAGAACTTCGGCGGCGTCTGGTCTCCCTGGCTCGATTAGAAACTCAGCGAGTGAGGCGCGATCGCCCGCGTGAAGACGTGACAGTCTAACACAGAAAATCTCTACCTGTCAAGGAAGAAGCGTGCGAAGACTCAAACACGTGAGGCGCAGGCCTAACTTCTCGAACTTCAGTTGGCTGCCTCACGAGAAATGTACGCGCGCGATAGTGCCTCGAGCTATGGTGTAGGCGATGATCGCGTGCGTATTTCTTTCATGACGTTCTTCTTTCATGTTCGTTCTTGTTCACTGTACTTAGATATCCCAGTACAGTGAAATGCTCAAAACGCCATCCTACGCTGGAAGGGCGGGATGGAGCTCCTGTAAGAATCAAAGGAATATTAAAATGACAATTCCAGCCATTGGTTGACTGAATGCCTTTACTCGGTCTTATCGTTGTCTTTTTTCCGCACAGCAAACAAAATTGGAGCAGCTACTCACTAGTGGTGCGAAGACTGAGGAAACAGCGCAGCTGGTGTCCTTGCCCTCCTCCTTTCCCTCCTCCTCACACTCACTTCTGTTTAGCACCACCTTGCTTTACTATGCTATGATTTACCCTCTGCCCTCCTCCTTTCCCTCCTGCTCACCCTAATTCCCTTGCCCAATCCTTTACAATACTATACATTATACTATACCATACTATACTATTCATGGCTATGCTACGCTTTAGCCTCTTCCCTCCTCCTTTCCGTCATCTTAATCCTCACTTGCATTCCTCACCCCCCTCCCCCCGCTATACTATACTGTCACGTGGTCGTGACGCTGAACAAAGCAGCAGTCGGCGTGTTTAAGACGAAACTCATTATTCAGGCGAACTTGTGCACGGGAAATGAAAATGTTCACGTCACGACAATGTTGACGTCACGGCGAATGCTGAGGTGCTAAGGATTGCCGAAAGGCCCGGAGAGGAGAAGGGATTGCTCCTTGGAATTTGCAGGGCGCCCGTGGATCGTAGCACTGCCGCGTTTGTCATTGTTGAGCGTAACGGCATTCTGAACCACTTTTCAAGCGTTTACTTGAAATGCTAAAAAAAAATTATCGGAGCTGCTTTAGGGGCCCTTCAAGACAGCGGCGACAAGTAAACCGCAGCCGTCCAATGCAGATCCATTGTTTCCAACTGCAGAACGGCAAAAACATTCAAATCATTGTACAGTACTCTACGCTACGAAACTGAACAGAACTGGACCCGGGAGGCGTCAGTGAACTGCGGGTGTGCGGCCGGCATTACGCCACCGGGCAATTCTCCCTACCTGTTCGACATCGAACGAGGCACACAACGTGGCAGCTTCCCACAAGCTAGCAAATTTCCACCGCTTGCCCGGCGTCCTTGGCTCAAGTATAGCCCAAGGTCGATTCAAATAGGTCGCGAAGCTTCGAGCGAAAAACGGTTCAGAACCTATTGCCAACGACACCAGCAAGGGGAGTTATGCGTGCTGCGATTGAAGCGCGACTATGTTTGGAGGGACCAAACACTAATAGCGAAAAACCAAGTTTTATTCAAACGTAAAGCAATGTTTATGTTTTACAAAATACATTTATTTCCCGAACAATATTATGTAGGTGCAATCTGCCAAGAATGTACGACAGTGTTTAATTCTTACGAAAAACCTTTTTATAAAGCGCCCCCTGAAGAGAGGCGCACGTCATTGTCATTCAGTGCAGCCCTTGCGGTGCATTGAAAGGCGCGCTCGTAAGTTCGTCTGCGGCGACACGGCCCCTCAGGTGTTCTGATGTTTCGCACTTGCATGCGTTCTGTGGATTATTGTGGTGAGAACTTGATTTTGGTGTGCGCGAAGTTGCGAGGTGCGTTTCATCGTTGGTGAACGTGTTGGCTACGGTGTTCAACGGACAACGGCACGAGGCGGCTAACATTTCACGCCGAATGCTTTCATCGGTACTCGCGGAAACGATGTGCTGTTCCAAGGATGCAATAGCAACACGCGTATGCTTGGCGAGCCCTCTCTTCTAGATAAGACACCGGGGCAACGGTTCGCAGTAGTGTGCTTGCTGGATTTTCATGGATCAGTATTCCTGCTGCCCGGTTTCCTTCGTGAACACGCGGTCCTGTTATCGGTGAGCAGATCGCTAAGTTATCTGTCGCGCTACAATCACTACAATTCGCATGTCTTGATACGTTACACGTAAGGTTTACTTTATCGGAACAAAAGGCAAAGCATAGTGCACGTAGTGTACGCACTTTTTGTACTTATTATGACATTTGTTGCTCATTGTGTAGGGTGTGCTAAATTGCGTTATTGTGACCATTGAATAAAACTGAAATATCATTATTTTGGCGTGACCAGGCGGATTTCTTCTCGTTAGAACTGAAGCACACATGCAATGCGCTCTTTAAGTCCCCTGCGCATGTGCGAAGCAAGGAAGCAACGCTACAAACATGAGAGGTACGCTGTTGCCTACTTTATTCACGCTGTGGAAGATGACACGAACGCAGAATAAAAGCTCAAAGAATAAGGTTTCCTGGTAAAACCAAGGCGAATTGCACGACGGTACACTTAAACACCGCTGTTTAGTCACGGGTCGATATTAGTTTAGCTAGCATTGGCTTCAAGCGCATTCGCCAATTGCTTGCCGGCTCGCCGTAGCGCGAGTCCTTAGCGATCAGGGGCCTAAGAAAAATAGTTTGAGGTCAAATTTCGCGCTAGTGCCAACAAAATGACGTCACTTTTTTACCAAATATTGCGTCACATCCGCTTTATTTTTTGTTTCGCCGGAAGTGTTCCCTCCTCACACAGATGGCGCTATGCCCCATGAGCAGCTGATGAGCAGCCATTTTCTGAACGTATGGGCTTCTATGGAAGCTTCGCTACCATTTACATTTACCTTGTATAGCCCGCTAGCGTTCTTGTGTTGCTGCTAATGTCCTGTTTTTGCAAACAGCTGAGCGAATGACAGCGCGCGTTCCCGGCACATGCGCTCGGGCAGCTCAGCTAGGAACTTGAACGAACAATAACATAAAGTAGTCATGGCATATAAACTTGAGCCATGACATCGCGAAACATTGGGTCCAGCCAAGCTCTGCGCATGCATTCAAAAACTGCAATTCTCTCTGTTTCGCTGCCGTTAAGTCACCGCATGAGCCCGAAATAGTACTTCGCGATAACATTTATCGGCAGCGTCCCCCCCCCCCCCCCATCCAGAAGACAGGCGCCTGTCCTAATATCGCACGTAAGTAGAAGTAGCAGCAAGCACATGCTACGTATTTACACGAATCTAGAATTTGGTCTGTTTGTCCTATGGCGGATGGGAAGCGCGTACTGCCTTGCGAAAGCGGCGCCATATGATGTATATTCGACGAAGCATGTTTGCTTGGCTTCGCTTCCCTCACACAGGGTGACAAAAAATCTTGCCAGGTGTACTTCACAAACATAGCCATGCGCACGGTTCCCCATTAGGGAGGATGAGGAAGGGTGGGAAGGGGGCAAATTTCATCTAACACCCCTACCCCCTACCCGCCTCCCCCCCCCCCCCGTTCGTCGAGTCCAAAATACAGCAAGCTTCGCAATCTATGAAATAAAATGAAAATGAAGCCATGGTGTGCTTCTCACAACGGTCTGCCTTTGATTCTTGGCTTTCTGGGAGTACAGATGGGAAGCAAACGACCCCTGGAATGCAACTAGAGGGGCTTTCGGCTGCCATTATCGTCAAAGACCCGCGTGGCCGTAACCCTGCTCTTTAAACGATGACGGAACATGTCCAATTGAGTAAAAACATGGCCAGAATTGCGCCCCCCTTAGGTGAAGAAAGGGGGGAGGGGGGATCCCCCCCCCCCCCCTCTTTCGCCAATGTGGGGCGCAAGTCTGACCATAATTTCTGGGGTTTTGTGTGACAAAACCGGGATATTACAATGAGGCCCGCCGCAGAATAGACCTCCGGAAATTTCGACCACCTGGGGCACTTTAACTGCCATCTTAAGCTAAGTACACTGGCCTCTAGCATTTAGCCTCCACCGAAATGCGACCGCCACGGTGGGTATCGAGCCCGCATCTTTCGGGTTAGCAGCCGAACACCGCAACCACGGTACCACAGCGGCAGCCCTACGAGGATGCCGTTAGAAATTTTCAGTTGAAACTATCACGTGGATGGTACCTCTCTGATTCTTTTGTTACCTTTTCATCACCAACCTGATCTTTAACCGTCAATAAATCGATGGAGGCGGAAATGCTTGAGGCCCGTGTACTTAGGTTTAGGCGCACGTTAAAGAACCCCATGTGGTCGAAATTTCCGGAGCCCTCCACTACGGCGTCCCTCATAATCATATCGGGGTTTTGTGACGTTTAATACCAAGAGTTATTAATGATTATTGAACAACCATTATATTAGCCTTCATTAGAGAGTGTCATTTAAACACAGTTGTTTGACTGTGTAAACTGGATTCATTGAAGAAAAGCGAAGCTCGACTGAAAGACATTCGCAGAGCGTCTGATTGCCGTATGCTTGGCGGCAGGACGTTCATTATCAGTGCTTATCGATTCCGTCCGCCTCCCGCGCGTGCTTGGTATCTCCCATGTTTCTTAAACTTTTTCTTCTTGGCTGTTAAGGAGTCTCTGACTATTTTTTGAGCTTAGACACACAGGAAGCGCTTCTTTAAGAGGCCCTCTACGCGGAGTTTAAAGAGTACGATCAGTCGGCGACGAACCACTGCTCAAAAAAAGGCAAGCGCTGATCCAAGTCGTAAGTTTCCAGCTGATTATAGTTCTAGTTCGTTGACCGTTTTAGGCATCGGGCAGGCTTCGGCCTAAATATGTGGGCCGGCAGATGCTACACATGTGCGCCTATTTCACTGTTCACCATTCTTCTTCCAAAGTTTCGCAACCTCAGTGTCATTAAGATACTCCGATAGAAGGCGTCAGACATCCTTTCGAACTGTTTCCGGCCATTGGGGAAACATGTATTTGTTGAACACATACGTTTGAATATCCTCGTGCTATTACCTACTTACAGCAATATGGCGAACGCTTAAGAGCAGATTGGAAGGCAGAAGAGCAAACAGAACGTGAATGCATTCCTGATTTGTGAGTTAGACGTCGGCGAACGATAGAGCTACAAGGTAGAAACAAAAGGTCTGCCGGTAATCCTTCCATTGTGTCGTATGCAGAGGAGATTAGATACGTACGCGGTAGATTTACACTGAAGCTCTCGGCATGTGAACCGCACAGAGAGCCCCAAAGCTCGAACTCGTGAACTACACCGGTCACCATAAAGAGTTTTACCGGATTATCCTGAGAGCTCGGTTTCTTCTGAACATCATTTTTTTCTTCTTTTTCTTTATAGGCCTTACATACAAGCTAATGCAGCAACATGCCCCTGCAGCAGCTACATCCGTACCCTTATGCTGTGATCCATACAAGTTTTTTAGTGCTGCTTAGTTTCGTATCATGTGTTGTGATCTCGCCAGCGGCATGCTCTCCTCGGCCACACATCGTCTTCATCCTGGCGGACGACATGGTGAGTGCATGATCTGCAATGCACATTTCGGGTTCTACTGATCTCTCGAGGAACGAGTTTACATTGAAGTAAATATCGCGATGCAGGAACATCACTTAACGTTCCTCTCCAGTTTATTATCATTTATACGAATGCTTCAGCTTAATTAAGTTTAACAGCAAATTGAAATGAGAAGGCCTTCGGAAATGTCCGACAATGTAGGCACACTTCTTCTTCTTCTTCTTCTTCTTCTTTTCCTCGGAGGGCAGAGAGTGTAGGTGGCGCTTCAACAGTCAACACCCAGTAGTTCAACCTCAGTAGCAAACTCCAGTAGTCGACGCACCCTCGCCTTCCTCCCCCCCTTCTTGGCAGCAAAAAAAATCTCCCAGCTGTTCTTCGGCCGCACGAGAACGACATAGGCTTGTTTTTGTGATAGCAAGTTTCCGTATACATATACAACTGGGAGGTATTATGTTATGTTCCCAACGACCGAATGGCAGAAAGAACAGCTGCAAGTGTAGTATATGTACAGGGATGTTCGCTGTCACAAAATCAAACCCTATCGCTATCGGACACAGGCAGGGAAATCGCGAAGTACATGTTGCAGCTTTACAGGTACTTCGAATGTATCGTACTGACTCATTGTGTGACCAATAATACTCGCATAACTAGTATCACATCACCCGTACAGTATACCACAGCCGCGATGGAACGCTGCAGCACAGTTTTGAGTATACATAGTTGCACGTGCCTAGTAGTATTCGTAGAAAGGCCGCGCGCAACATTCGTTCACATTATTGCTGGCAATCGTACTTTACTACCTGCAAATTGTACGTCTGCCGCAATGCCGTCCTTACCTTTATGATAAGGACGACCTTGCTGAAGCGCGCTTTGCAATACCAGCAATCACGAAGAAGGCTAGAACGTCACCGGCTGTCCTGAAACGGGCAACGTAATATAATAATTCTTGGGGTTTATCGTCCCAAAACCACGATATTATTATAGGGTACGCCGTAGTGGAGGGCACCGGAAATGTCGAGCACCTGGGGTTCTTTAACGTGCACATAAATCTAAGTACACGGGCCTCAAGCATTTTTCGTCTCCAACGAAAATGCGGCCGCCGCTGCCGGGATTGAAACGGGCAACGTAACATCATTTACATGAGGTGCACAAGAGGCAGCATGCTTCGGACATTTGTCATTTTTGTTATTTCCTTGCTCCTGCTAGGCACGCATGTTACCTGCTATGTATTGTGTTCGCGGTTGCCCGTGCTATCATTGCGCTTCAGTACAATGTTTGTTGAAGGGGTCATGAAGCACCCCTTGGGCTTGTTGAAAAAACACATCCTGCGGATAGCTGACACGGCTATGAACTGCTCAGCCAAATATTGCAGTCATGCGCGCCGCGTAAAGGCTACAAGCGGAACGCGAAGTTGCTGTTTTCTCAGGCGCCCTCTTTTCAAACAGAGGCCGGTTCTCACTCTCGTAGGTGGCCGGGGCGTCTGCCCGTTGGCGTCGTGATCTGCATCTCCGAGTCGCAAAAGATAGCATCCTCATTGGCCGATAGCCGACATAAATCGAGAGCGGCGTTCGGATCAGATGCGCTTCTTGCCACGGGGTACCGCCACTTGCCGGCGCCGCACTCCCTAGTACACGGTAGCCGCACTCACGCACGCGAATCACAGCGGGAGAGCGATCGCGTTTCACGATGCACGCTGACGTAACTGCTTTCCCCCGTGCCATCCCTCCCTGTGTAGCTTCCAGTGCGCTCGTCGGCCCGAGAAAAGAGAGAAAGCGCTGAGAGCGTGAGCCAAACCCCCGTAACTCCGCTCATTCTTGACGGATTCGAGAAATTTTTGCGGCAATCGATTTGGGAGGCAGTGAACTCCGATACTGAAGTCACTAGATCATTACTTGGAAAAGCGGTTCATGACCCCTTTAAATGCGCGTGCGTTTTCACTGCTTTGTGTCTGTGTTACGGCGTGCAGCACTAGAAGCCGCTCGCGTTCAAGTTTAAGAACAGAAACTTATTCAACTTGTTCAAGTTCCGTGTGTCCACTTTAAGTTCTCCAAGTGTATAATACCGGTGTCACACGGGCACTTTTGATCGCGATTAGGGCAGATCCAGATCGGATTTCTTGATCGCGATCCACAATCGTCGCTGCTAGACGATCCGAACTAATCCGGATCCAGTTTTGCGCATCGCGAGCTGGGAGCCAGATCGCGATGCGCAGATCGTGATCGTCTTGATCCCGATCGGACGTGATCGCAATTAAAAGTAACCGTGTAGCAGCAGCTAATCCTGGTGGAGCCTAATGCGGATCGGCCCTGATCGCGATCAAAAGTGCCCGTGTGACACCGGTATAAAGCAAACCCGGACTTCCACATCCACAATTTAACTGAAACTTATTGTTGCATGTGATCAACATAACAGCTTCTTTTGTCGCTGAAGCATGACAGTCACACATCATGACTTCACATTCTAATGAGAACGCAGTGGCTGCATAATTTTTGCAAGTCTTAAATGCGTATCCTCTTTTAGTTCTTAGCCGGTAGTGCGTCTCGTACACTCACAAGTGATGATAGGGGCCACTCCCATGGAAATGGGTTTGGAAGCGTGCCCACAACTGCATTGGACGTGGCTACGTGAAGCGGCTAGCAACCAGAGTGTCGGAACGGAACGAAAACCGAAAACGAAAAACGAAACAAAAAACGATATTTTTGAGCGGAACGAAAACGTAACCGAAACGTTATTTATTATTTCGTTCCGGAGTGAAACCGAAATTTTTTTAATCGTTTTTCGGATCACAAGAAAATTTCGCAATCCGGAACAACTGAGCTCATGCAACGTGAGCATATCTCAGGGTATAGTATTAGCGCGTACCTCAGACAGGAAATCCAAAGCAAAGATATGTTGAAATTGTGCGAAAAACGAGAACAGTGGCAACCAGAGATGTTTATATTAACGGAAATGGACTTTTGCGCACCTGTCAAGCAGGCCAAAGTGGAGAGGGCATTGTCGGCGCTGAAGTTTGTTACAGCGAAAGCTGTTATGAGATCACAACAGCCGATTTTGGCTCCATAGTTGTCCGCGGCCGCCGGTGTACGTGACCGCTAACGCGTGGTATAAGAAAAAAATAAATGAGAAACAAATTTCTAGGATCCGGGCCCTCTGCGTGGCAGTCGGGTCTTCCACCACAGCGTCACGCTGGTGCTTATAACTCTATCGCAAAAATACTCTACACAGGCGTCATGTCGGGCAAGGAATCGCGTTAACATATGTAATATAGCGTGGCAGAAGAGTAAAATAACAACCAGTCATCACACAATGCTAATAGCGCAAAGAGTGTGTGGTTTAATGCTTCCCACCAGTGTTGCGGAGTTACCACTCCTGAATTGGAATGACTCGGGAATCATTCCACATTTTAGCGACCCCGGAATGGAATGGGGACAACGCTCGGAGGAATGGAATGGGAATGGAATTGCGTCTTTTTCCGAAAATAGAGGACGTCTTCGTCTACGTGCTGTTTTTCAAGCTTCAAACGTTAGTAAGTCAGAGCCTCGCAAGTTAACACTAAAGCAGTATTTTTAAAATGGCTTAGCTGATTACAAGCACGGTACAATTATAAGCAACGCGCGTACTACAAACGGAGGCATAAGTTAGTGTACAAACAAATGCATTATCCCAGCAGATACCGAAGGGAGAAACAAATTACCCCTGCGCGTTGGTTCCCGTTGATACCCCCACCCGAAAGTGGCGAATACTCTATGCACAGCCTGATCTTTATCTCACGAGCAGTTTAGTACCTGACACACGTAAATAACCTTTGCGACAAGGAAGACATTGCATACCTGCGCACAGGCGAACACAGAAAGTTCTGCTCACCCCATCCATGCTTGCGAGGCGCGCTTGACAAGCGTGAGTGCTGACAAGCGTGAGTGCTTGACAAGCGTGAGTGCGGCCTAGTGTTCCGTATTCGATGCAAAGGCGCTTTTGTCAGCATAAAAATACGCTATGTCGTCATTTTAGCATTAACAGATTTAAGCTTAAACAATATTGAAACACCACCATTCGTTCAAACATGTTGACCACGCAAAATACTATCGGTAGCGGGAGAACTGCCCTTATGGGAATTAGTAGGGTGGTTGTACTGCACGACACATGTCACCAAGCTACTATTCCTCGACCTTGGCAACGTGTTTTGCGTACTTTTGCAGTTCTTAATGCATTTGATGACATCAGGTTTAGGGGGCGTTCATTCTTAACTCGATAAAACTATCAAGATGCCTTTCCTACGTTGAGGAATTACAGGAATGGAATTGGACTGCCAGGCCATTCCCTGAGTGCCAATGGGCTAAGTTTTTTTCATTCCGAGGAATTGAAAGGAATGGAATTGCGGCAAGTTCTAATTCCCCGGAATGGAATTGGAATCGAATGGAGGCACCCATTCCGCAACACTCCTTCCCACCCACTGCAAAGTGCTCAGCCATAATTCTTCTTATCAGCCACAGCACAAAGTGCAGATAATGCCTTACAGATGTGCAGCGGGTACCGCGATTCTCCGAAGAATGAAAAAAAAGTGGCATAGTGGGAACTTCGCTACTTCAGAAAAGTTGCGACGATTTATGACGTAGTGGGTATGTTGCATGTTTACTTGTATTAGTTGCCCCAAGAGATAACAACGGGCTCTAAAAACTCTGCTCTTCTAGCTTTTGCCGTGACTTGCTGCGTGTTTCACGCAGGCCTGGCGATCTTTTTATTAGAACAGCGGTCTCGCACATCAGAGAGTACACTCAATGACGTGCTGCTTCTGAGATCGTGCTCACTCCCTTGATACAAAGAATTAAGCCAACTAAAAAAAAATAGTATTTATCTTGTGAGAAAATAAATACTATGACTTTAAAATGAATACTGGTTTGTGCTAGTTGACAGGAATACGTGGTATAGTTACTTCCGCTCCTCTGAAGAACGTGTTTTACCCTTGTGCCACTTTCTTAAGAGGAGGGCAAGAAACTACATCACAAATCCAATGTTTTTTTTTTTTTTAATGATTGCCTCACCTTTTTCATACTTTCTTTTTTTATACAAAGAAAAAAAAACCGTTACGAACCGTTACGGAACGTTTTTTTTTTTTTTCGTTCCGGAACAGAAACGAAACGGAACTTTTTGCGGTGAAACGAAACTAAAACCGAAACGAAAAACATTTCGTTCCGACACCCTGCTAGCAACCGACCAACTCCATCACATATTTGACAACAAAGAATGTAAAAACTTACGAAAACTGCAAAAATTAGTTGAGCTGCTAAAATTAGTCAATAATGGAACGCGCTGGCCTTGCGATTGCGCCAAGATGTTTCGAGTGGTTCCGGAATATGTCGCTAAAAAGCGAATGCATGTCAAGAAAGCCACACGTGTATCTCGGCATCCTATAAGACAACCTTAGTCTGGATGGTAAGTGAGACGACATATTTAAATCACGCACCGAGAATAAGCGAGGCAAATATGGTAAAAGCAACTTCGAAATGATGCGGTGAAATTTCTAACGTTGCGATTTCGAGCCTAGAACCAACTTCAGTAGTCTGGTGTCAGGCTATAGACTCTTTCGCTGTTTACAAACATAGCTGCTGAACAGCTTCCGGTTTTGAGCGCCGGCGTAGCCTAGTATAGCATGGCGGAGAACAAAAGCCTCTGCGAGTAGCCCGCACATTTTTGAACACTTTTCTCCCTGTGTCTGGCCAAATATTTCAAACAAATATTCTTCTAAGCTACACGCAAGATTATAAGAGTTAGCCCTTAACATTAAGCGCCTTCCTTTTACCCGATAAAGGAAAAAGAGTCTTTCCTTAATCTGGTGCAACTTAAAAAAAAGCATTCTTTCTGCCTCGGTGTTAGAGAGCGATAATTGAAGTGACCGGAAGTTTCTTGGGGTACAACACGTGTTTCTGCTATCGCAATCTTGAAGCCCACCGAAAAGGCGAATATGCGGCAGAGCAGGCACGTAGGCGAGGGGGGGGCCCGGGGGGCCCGCCCCCCCCCCCCCCCCGAAGTTCGTCCATCTTTCTATATTTCCAGGCAACTTTTTTTTCTTTTTGCCATGGAAAGGCTTTCTTTCGAACAATTAGGCCTTGGCCCCCCCCCCCCCCCCCCCCGAAAAAATATCCTGGCTACGTGCCTGCGGCAGAGGGTGTGTCAGCGCGTTAGAAACTGTGACTAAAAAGTGTTTTAGTGACTAGAGTCTCGACAACCTTTCCGCGCTTTGAAACGCATTGAAAAGTTATGAAAAGTTATGCAGTGATGAATTTCCAAAATTTTAATGCACGCATTCTCGACAGTTCATCTTGATGTTAGAGATGCACCCGCTATAGCAGGGTGTGCCGCAAAAGAACTTGCTCGTGCGCAACGACTGCAAATGGGCGCGCAAATCTGTACGTTGTGGCCGCACCCTCCGCGGACAAGAGTTGTCGCTGGCTTCCACTAGCTTAACCTGCGTGACTTGCTATGCGTGTACTTAATATGCTGTTGCCATCTCGCTTAAATACTTCTGTCGCTATGTAAATTATGCATGCTGTGTAAATTATGCATGCATTCGCCTGGCTACGCTCCTGAAGCCTCGACGCGTTCCCGCCAAAGCGATTTGAGCGACGCGACTATAACATCCTATATTGCAATGAGGACGAAGATGTTCAGAGGAACAACAGATACATGGATCGATAATAAGATAACATAGCCAAAATGATAATGATGGCGGCTAAAGTACCTACCAGCTGCTGTTTATTTGTGACGCGCACGGAAAGAGTGGAAGGCATATGCCTTCCAATTTTCCCGTCACAGTTGGTCGCGGAGGTTCAGCACACCTATCAGCACTCCTATGTAGCACTCTTGCCCTCCACTATACAGGCCAGTGGAGGACAAGAGGTCATAGAGGCAATGTCCTGTCCTTTGCGACGTCAAGGTACCCCATATTGACATGGTTAATTTCAAACGCTTTTTTCAGTGTTCGCTGCAGAGCCCCCCGAAAGAACAATGCATGCTCGGAAGCGCTTCGAAAAAAAAAAACACGGTTGATCCCTCCGTCATAGGAATCGGAATAACACGAAAGTAAAGCGTGCCCTTACAGAAGTAACTGAATGCTTACTGTACATTGATATAAGAGAGTTTGCACAATGTATATTGATGTCTGGCAGCTAATGGCGCCGTTTAACGTGTATGCACCCCACTTGGATGATTGCTGGTGCATCTCCATCCCGACGACTAACGTCCGTGTTAAATTATTAAACAAACCCTTGTGGTAGCTGCGTAATCAGAGAACGAGGTGTGATAGCCAGAAGAGTGTCGCATATTGGACGCAGAACTTGGTCACCATTCCGCGGCATGTTAAAATGTGATTGAACACCACCGGCGGACTAGAGGGAAACGCAAAGCGCGTCGTGCCGCCCCGGTAGCCCGGCCGCGATTTTTCTCGGGGCGAGCGCGTGAGCATGGGACGCAGTGTAACAGCCAGCGCGTCGCAGAGCTATTTTTGGTTTGTATTAGCGTGATGCTGAGCGAGGCCGACGCTTTCACGACGCTTGGGCAAAGGTCGCCACCTCGCGGTGTGTTAAGGCATTGACAAAATTCAACTTCTATTGAAAACGCGCCGAATGGGACGGACGCGTAACGCGTTGCAGGCGCTTGTCGCGAAAGCCACAGCAATGACGAATTACTTTACGTTACCACTCCCAGAGGTCAACACCGCCCAGCCGACCGGGAGAGTGGTAGATATAAAAGACGCGTTCGTAAATCCTCCAGAGTCTGTGACCATGGCGCAGTGGTTAGCGTGCCCGGCATCTGTTGTTGCGGACCGAGCAGTCGTGGGTTCGATGCCCGTTACGGTACCTTTTTCTCTTTGCCATCTGATTGTGCATATTTTTTCGACGTCATTTCCGTGACGGAAATACGTCACTGAAGTCTTGGTGGACCCCGGCATAAAGCACTTTCGTGTTAAAAAAAACATATACAGACGCCATGTAGTACGAGAATTGCGTTAAATAATGTAATACCAAATGACAGAAGCGTGGAACAGAACCATACCGTCCCATTACAAAGTGCTATGGTGTAATCTATGGTGCTATGGTGCAAATCATAATCAAGCACGGTATCAACAAAGTGAGCAGCTGCGCAGGTGCGATTGCTTTGCTGAAGCGTAGTCGGTACTTCGCTCATTCACGAGTTGATGAAATATGGCGTATAGGGCACTTTCCAACTGTTGCGAAGCGTGACAAGCGATTGAGAAGAGAATGCGAACGGTGCCCGACTACGCTATCGCGTTCCACCCTTGAAGGCGAAGCTCAAGCGTCCTCCAAGTTCTTCCTTATTGTTAGTCCTCTTCCTTATCGCTTCAGTCCATTGTATTGAACCACCACCCTCTTTTCACTAAGCGACGATGTAACGTGATGACATCATCACATGTCGCGATAATGTTACGAATTCCCTGATCTGACCCACCGTGGTAGTCTGGCTGTTATGGTGCTCGATTGCTGACCCGAAATTTGCGGAATTGAATCCCGGCTACAGCAGCCGCATTTTTATGGAGGTGTAATGCTGGAGACCCGCGTTCTTATATTTAGGTGCACCTTAAAGAATCCCAGAGGGTCGGAAGTTCCGGAGCACTCCAGTCAGTCGTCCCTCATAATCACATCGCGGTTTCGGGATGTAAAAGCCCAACAATTATTTTTTGATTGCGCCATCTGTGACGTCACGATGACGGCATAAAATTAGCCAAGCTCTGGCCACCCTTCTCGCTGACCGAGTGCAGCAGCAGTCTCTGTACTGTAGGCCGCATTTCTCAAGCTCACAGTCTGGTGAGGTACTTGCAGCTTTCGCCTCAATTAACAAGCTCTGTTTCTGGTTTCGTAAGCAATTTCACTTGAGAGGTTGTGGATCAGCAATCAGAATGATGAGGAGGGAATAAGCATGCTAATTTCATAGCATGTATTCTAGCAGAAAAGAAGAAATCTTATACCTGAAGTAGCGGTAGGTAATGCGTCGAATCATATGTGGTTGACTGTCTCTTGCACCAGGAAAGAGTACAACGCTGCAGACCTTAAAAGAACTTTAGTTACTGTTTGCGCAGCGTTGGAAATAGTGCGCATCGGTTTATAGCATGTTCGGTATTTCTCGCGCCCTTAAATTCTAGCCAAGTTGTCCATTCATCACATGCAGAGTTGAAACTAAGTGCAACAGAGTTGACGAATTACTCCTCGCACGAACGCGCAGGGCTGGAACGACGTCAGCTTTCACGGCTCGAACCAAATTCCCACGCCCAACCTCGATGTTCTTGCCTCAGAGGGCATTCTCCTCCACCACTACTACACCATGCAATTGTGCACACCTTCCAGGGCCGCGCTGCTTACCGGATTATATCCAATGAGAACAGGTAAGAACTTATTATGCTATATTTGAACTCACACTTAACGGTATTTGACGTTAGTAGCTGTACAATTTTTTATATCCAGAGAGACATCTTTAGCATCCCGCTATACAAAAACAGTGGCAAATACCTGCATCTGTGCGATGACGTCTAGCGAATAACCCTTTGCACGCTGACGACTGCATATTTTTTGTTTGTAATATTGTAAAAAGAAATAACGCCGCGATTTACGAATACCATAGAAAGCTTAATGGAACATTTTTGTAGCGTGGTGATTCATATTGTAGCCCACAGGCTTTGTGCATGTAAATGACCGCCTGTGTGGTCCTTTTTCAATTGTTGTGCTTGTTAAAAATATTACGAGGAAAACTGCCGTGTCAGAAAAGAGAAGTGGCCAGCACCACACATGCACACACTGACCTCTCCTTATCAAATACACATTACATATTAGAATACATATTTAAAGAAAAGAAGCAAGAAACGAATGTTACGCTGCGTTCGCGCTTAACTTAAGCAGTGATTGAGCTTGGGCTAGAACTACAAAGCTCCGTACGACAGTGTCGCCGGGCGTATCCCGTTATTTCTCGCCGAAGCCTGCGTGGAAGATCCCTGTTCACTTCAAGACTTATCGAGTCCTGCTCACGCAACGCTATTCAACCAAGCTTGACATTGCGGTCAAACTTAATTGCATCGTATAAGGTCAACCGCATCGCGGGTCTGTAATGCACGGCAGCCACGGTGGCTAACGTCACGCTTGTCTGCGCAGAACGTTGAGGCTTCGGTAACGAGGATGCACATCAGTTGTTGCACGCTGCTTCTGTGGAAGCGCTGCGACTGCGGTGGCGGTCGTTCGCTCTTGGTATGTCACTTTGTGGGAGGTGCTCGTCATTCTAAACGCGCTGTCCTCCGGTTTCTGAGCAGTAAGACCATTATCAGAATCACAACTTCATTACTAAAAGTTGGTCAATATAACAAATACTTAGTATACAGAAGGAGGTCCCTTGTGTATCGGGACCTCCAGATCCCGATACAGTCGATGCAGTCCAGGGTCGTCAGTGCGAAATTTATGAAGTCACATGCTATATTACGCGAATGCTGCAAAATATTTCCTTCGAACTTTGCTTCCCTGAGTTTGATTGCGTAAGCATTAAAGCCATGCGGGCTTCATCCGCAACGTAACAGCAAGTGGACGATCCTGTATAAGGCGAGTGAGAGAGAGAGACGAGGAAAAGGAAAAACAGTGGAGGTCAACCAGACTATAGCGCAATACTGAAAAGTCAAAATTTTAACAGAGGCAGCACAAACGATTTTATTTTTTAAATAAGCAGGCAGGGTGTAGCCTGATTATATAGACTCGACGCTGCCCACACAAACCACTTCAAGTATAAGATTAGACAGTCAGACTCTACAGTGTGCTGAATATGTAATACTAGGGAAGACTTAAAACACTTCCTGTGTGATCGTTCCCGTTACTACTCAGAGCGACAGATTTTGAAGACAGCAATGCACATTTGCAAAGCGGCTCGATCTTGGAGCTGCGGCACCTCCTCCTCGGCCCTTGGCGCAATTAACTGGGCCACTTGATATAAATAAACAAAGGAATAAATAAATAAACAAAAATAAGTGTGTGTGTGTGTGTGTGTGCGTGTGTGTGTGTGTGTGTGTGTGTGTGTGTGTGTGTGTGTGTGTGTGTGTGTGTGTGTGTGTGTGTGTGTGTGTGTGTGTGTGTGTGTGTGTGTGTGTGTGTGTGTGTGTGTGTGTGTGTGTGTGTGTGTGTGTGTGTGTGTGTGTGTGTGTTATAGAACGAGAATTTAATAAGGAAACAGTTAGAACAGAACAGAACAGAACAGAATAGTTACCAATTTCATTATTATCCAATAATGCTGGCGAAGTGACAGCTCCTGTTGGCTGGATGACGGCTCATCTAGGCTAGTATTTGCTGATCACGGCTAATGTTTGCTAGTGCAAACCTAGTAATAGTTAATAACAACTAGCCATGCATTAATTTGGTGACGAAGTCGCAAACAATGCTTCCGCTCGACCTGATAATTACCCAGTAAGGACGTCTTGCCTAATTTTTCTGTCAGTACTCATCACAATGTGAAATTTTATTTATTATGTGACTTCGCTGCATGTTCTGATACAGCAGAATCGGAGACGATGTCCATCAGAAGTTCTTTATACTTCTTGCTAAGATGTGCTGTGAGTGTTTGCAGCCATCACACCTAATATGGCGTGCCTGTAACTGAATTTCAGGGAAATAGAAAGTTTCATATTGGTTCAGACGTTCTTGATTATCTTTATTTATAAAGCACGCCTTTGCATCACGAGATTATCGCTATTTCTCGCAGGAATGCAATCGGGCGTCATCTACAACGCGGAGCCTTGGGGACTTCCACTCAATTTGAAGATTATGCCTGAACATTTCAAAGACTTAGGATACGAAGTACATTTGATCGGTAAAGTAAGATCATTCAGCAAATTAGGCTGAGTAGTGTTACTAACAGCAGTGTTATTTAAAAAAAATGGCCGATCCCTCCGTCATAGGAATCGTTATAACACGAAAGTAAAACGCGTCCTTACAGAAGTAGTTGAGTTGAATGTTTACTGTACATTCATATCAGGCCCGTAGCCAGGAATTTTTTTCGGGGGGGGGGGGGGGGGGGGGGCATTTGCTGAAAACCTTGACTTTGTGAGAAAAACACCTATTTTGATTATTTATTTCTGGTAAAAACACCTACTTCACCAAAATTTCAGAGGGGCCCGTGCCCCTTGCCCCCCCCCTACCCCCCCCCCCCTGGCTACGGACCTGATTCATATCCGAGAGCTTGCACGTTATCTATTGGTGTTTGGCAGCAATATTGGCGGTGAGATCGAGCAGAGTCGGCACCTAGCGGTGAGCGAACGAAACCACGCGGTGTGGATGGCTCCTTGCGTCGTCTGCAAGCCACACCGTGTTCGCATGTGTGCGTACGTCATGCGCGTCCTCAGATTACAGCTTATTCCGTTGTGCTGGCACATTATCAAATGCTTTTACGTATGCCTGCACGATATACATAAGCATTTCGCCTTACGAGACTTGTATGCCCTCTAATTAGTGAGTACACGCCCGTGTCGGTATGGCGCTAGGTCTAACCATCGTACCGTCCCATTCGCCAAAATAATTTCAATGTGGGTACCACTTTCTCGTTCAAGCACGTCACATAGTTCATTCGGCGTTGTCCTAAACGAAAAAAAAAAGTACTAAATGTCGAGGTGTGAATGCAGAATTTTAGTCACACCATCTCGCGATGTGTTGGCGATTTAGAAATCCTTGTGATACCGCAAAGCATGAACTATCGTCTGCAGAGGATGGTAAGCGGTAAAAAAGACCTGAAGCCACGCATTTCTACAGCAATACGCGTATTCATGCAAACAGAAAAGCGGAGTGCGCAAAGTTCTACTTCATCTAATTACGCAGAAATACAGGCTCTCTTTCTTTGTATCCGCTAGAGCAACAAGTAAATACTTCAATGGCTCAGTCGCGCAACACAGTTTATATTGTGGTATAGGCAAAACACAATTTAAACACGTGCAAACAAAGCAAGAAAAAAAAACATCGAACACGGGGCAAAACACGAATGTGACTGAAGGCCAGTACCCCATTGAATGGCCCCAGATTACACTTCTCTCACAATTAATAGGTACGTTAGGACGGTTGCGTGCATTGATGTGGCAATGGAGGGCACATACATCACCATTAGGCTGCAGTCAACGCTCTTTATTCGCCAACAATCGACTCAAACCGCTTACGGCGAAGCGTCGCTGCGTACATTTGTATACGCGCCGCCGACCGCCTATCTACACAAACGCGGCGACGGTGCTGCCACCTATAGCCCGATCTCGCGGCGGATAGCACACTTAACGTGAATGCACCGACGTCGACGCGTGGTGGTACATATTTATCCCTACGACTAACGTCCATGATCAATGATTAAAACAACCCTTGTGGTAGTTCTAGTAGTTAACGGTGACAGCGTAATCAGAAAATGTGGTGTGACAGCCAGAAGAGCGTCGCTGATTGGGCGCAGAACTTGGGCTAAGGTCGCCATCCCGCGTCATGTTAAAGAGTTATTGAACACCAAGGCCGAACTAGAGGAAAGCGCAACGCACGTCGTGTCTCCCCTGTAAAAATAATAATATCTGGGGTTTAATGTCCCAAAACTACTTGTGTCTCCTCTGTAGCCCAGCCGCGATATTTCTCAGGGCGAGCGTAAGCGGGGAACGCGGTATTACAGCCAGGCGAGGCAGACGCGCCCCGCAGAGCTATTTTTGGTATGGATGGATGCTATGAGCGAGGCCGACGCTTGGGCTAAGGTAGCCACCTCGCGGTGTGTTAAGGCACTGACAAAATTGCACTTCTCCTATTGGAAACGCGCCGAATGGGACGGACGCGTATCAACGACGCATTTCAGCAGTTAATCGCGGAGGCCACGGTCATCATGGATTACGTCGCTTTACCGCTCCCAAAGGACGACACCACGCCACCGACCAAGAGTACTGTGAGAGGAAAGTGTTAGATATAAAAGGCGCGTTCGTAAAGCCTCCAGAGTGTGTGTGATTGTGGCGCTGTGGATAGCGTGCCCCGCATATGTGGTCACGGACCGAGAGGTCGTGGGTTCGAATCCCGTTAGCTCAACTTTTTAAATGCGAAGCATTTTCTTAGCGAACTTCTGCGAGTTTGAGCGTATCTATCTATCTATCGAGCCGCCTACGACTTTCTGCTCTCCTGGCCGTTTCGTTAATCGGATGTATACCAAAACTGGTATGGCATAACATGACCGTATTGCGAACATAAATGACAGGTCACATCATGAAAATCATGACACGCATGTCATGAACAGCATGATTTACATTCCACGGCCTTGGGGCTCTTGCGGCCATTCCGTTAATTTCATATATACCAAAACTGGTATGACGTGACAAGAGTTCATGGCGAACATAATGACAGGTCCTAACGTGCAAATCGTGACACGCATGTCATGTGCGGCATGATTTACATGACATGGTCTTGGGGCGCTCGCGGCCGTTTAAATGAATGGATATATACGAAAACTCGTGTGACGAGACATTTCGACATGACGAACATAACTAACACGCGGTGACATGAAAATCATGACACGCGTGTCATGCACGTCATGATTTACATGCCACGCTCATGACGCGCTCGCGGCCGTTTCGCTAGGTTGATATAAACCAAAATTGGTATTGCGCGATGTGACTGTATGAATAACATGAATAACAGGTGGTAACATGAAAACCATGACATGCATGTCATGTATGTCATGATTTACATGCCACGCTCACGGTGCATTCGCGGCCGTTTCGCTGGCTTGATATACACCAAAATTGGTACTGCGCGACGCAATGTATGATGAACGTAAATTAGAGGTGGTAACATGAAGATCATGACACGCGTCTCATGTATGATATGATGTACATGGCACGCTCATGGTGCGCTCGCGGCCGTTTCGCTAGATTAACATGCACCAAAATTGGTATTGCGCGATGTGACTGTATCAAGGACATGAATAACAGGTGGTAACATGAAAACCATGACATGCATGTCATGATTTACATGCCACGCTCATGGTGCATTGGCGGACGTTTCGCGGGCTTGATATACGCCAAAATTGGCATTGCACGACGCGACTGTATGACGAACGTAAATTAGAGGTGATAACATAAAAGCCATGACATGCATGCCATGTATGTCATGATTTACATGCCACGCTCATTGTCCGATCGCGGCCGTTTCCCTAGCTTGATATACACCAAAATTGGCATTGCGTTACGCGAATGTATGATGAACATAAATAATAGGTGGTAACATGAAAACCATGACATGCATGTCATGTACGGCATGATTTACACGCCACGCTCATGGTGGACTCGCGGCCATTTCGATCGTTTGATATACACCAAAATTGGTATTGTGCGATGTGACTGTATGACGAACATAAATGGCAGGTCCTAACATGCGAATTATGTTATGCATGTCATGTACGGTATGATTTACATGACACTGTTATGGTGCGCTTCCGGCCGTTTAGTAACTGGATATATACCAAAATTGGTATGGCATGACAGGAGGGCGTGATGAACATTAAAGACCGATCATGCAGTGTATATACCAGAACATACGTTTCAAAGGCATGGCTTATACCACATTGTGCATGCACGCGTGCATGGCAAACATGCGATATATGGTGACTAGATGCCATGGCATGAATGATTTCATTTGGCTCAAAAATAAACAAAGCGATGTATGGAGCTCTTTGCTGGCTGCTTCGCATTACACCGATTCCCACCGTGCGTGGGATCTGCCGGATTTCTTTTTCATTGCCACCTCATCGTGTGCAGCTTTCGACATCACTTCTGTGACGGAAATACGTCACTGAAGTTTTCCTGGACCCCGGCATAAAACACTTTCGCGTTAAAAAGTCGCAATGCAGTCTTGCTTTTGTGTATGCGCTAAATGTTGAAGTTAGCGCAGTATGAGCGTGTAATATCTGAAAGACGGGTGCAGTCATAAACTTATGGTAAGTACCGCAAGTCAAGCAAGCTATATTACGATTGCCTACAGGATGAGCATCGGACAGACTAGAACGACCACGGAACCAGACATGTACCAACGCTTTAGGACTCCTTGATTCTAGTTTCAACGTAATGTTAGCATGAGGTTGAGGTGTTTTCTATAGATTTTCTTGAATAACATTGTTTCAAGACATACGCGCAAATGTTAAAGGGACACTAACGAGAAACAATGAATTGATTTAGATTGATGAAGTGTCCTCGGAGAACTCCTGTGTAGTTTATTTCACCACCATAGGTTTATTATTAGAGGAGAAAACCAAGTTCAAAGTCTCATTTTTAAATTTCGCGCCGAACTTTGTAATTCGTGACGTAAAAGGGCTCGTGACAGGAGCGTCTCAGGAACATAAAAGCACCATTACTTTCGCATGGTGGCCGAAGTTGGCCTTAACGTGCACATAAATCTAAGTACACCGGCCTCTAGAATTTCTCCTCCGCCAAATAAAGCTTGAACTCTTCATTGGGCAAACGTCTTCAAGTAACGACGGCAGTAGAATAATAGCGGTGAGTTCGCTCATCGGTGTCTAAATATGATATGCGGGTGAAACGAGTCGGCGTTTATGCATGCGTTATCGGATGTTCCAGCGTTATCGCTCGTGCTGGCGTTAGTTCCAGAATGTGCTCACCTGTTCGCCTCTCGCGCGCGATCTGCTTAGATCATTCGAAAACACTCTAGACGGTTACGACACATTCGAGTGCGAACTTTGCCGGGCGATGACAAGTGTCAGACGTTTATAGGCGGTTGACCTCGGCCGCAATGAAAAAGAAAACGGGTGCGCGAGTCAATACGCCTTCATCGTTAATATTGCGAGATGAAGTTTATGGGTTAAGGCGCTCTGATACAGTTTTCTTTCTTTTTCCACTTTTGCAGTGGCATCTTGGTTACTTTAAAACCGCGTATACGCCTTTGAGGCGCGGATTCGACACTTTCTACGGGTATTATACCGGCAGAGAGGACTACTACGACCACACATCTGGCGAGGTAAGTACCTATGTGCCTCTCCATACTACTTGTTGCCGGAACGCAATACAAAGAGGCCTCCAAATTCATATATTTTAAAAAGCAGCTACTTAACTCGTATGTCCTAACTTTCATAGGAGCTATATTTTACAATTTTAAGGCAGAAACAAACAAATAAACAAACTACAGCAAATCCGTGTGCTCTTGGGCTTGTTCGTTCATGACTTTAGCAGAAGCTGCCCATAACGACGCGTGAAATGGCGCCGACATATGTTCATTTCATATGTCCTATCCGCTAATTTTCGTGGTTTCTGTTCAAGAAAAAAAAAAAGATGGCTTCCATAGGGGAGAACATCTTTGATATTTATAGTTGCAGAAAACATAACCAACTATATAAAGCAGCAAGGACCCACGAAGAGAAAATCTGGGCGTAGTCTGTTGAGAGGGAGCGTCGGAGGCCGATTCTCAGAAGTCGATAGGCACGGTCGTAGATTGGGTCGTAACACTTACCGCGTGTTATCTGCAATGCAAATGAAGAAGTATAATTGCGGATGGCGGCCAGAGCTTTCGTCGTCGTCGTCATACGCCGCAATGCAACTTATTGCATGTCAAGCGCTTTCTTTCTGCATTTCTTTCGTTACCAAGCTTTTTTTTTTTAACAGCTGAGCTAATGTTTAGGCTGACCGTTAGTCCGTGCAGAGCAAACCGAAAGCCATCATCATCATGAACCGGCACGCGCTCTCTTTGTCCTCTTCTACATCTTCTGCTTCGCTCCCAGAATACGTGCTCCGACTTGTCCGGCGTGCGATGCAATAACTCTGATGGGCGATAGAACCAGTACAGAAGAGAGAAAGGAAGAGAGAAAGATGGAGAAAGAGAGAGAGCAAGAGGGAATTCCTGGCGAAAAAAATTTCTTGGCGTGGTGTGATTCCAACCCGCGTACCCACGATCCGAAGGCGAACGTCGCAACCACTCGGCTATCCAGGCACGCGAGAAGAGCACAGCTTAGCCTTGTATAGTATAGTATAGTATAGTATAGTATAGTATAGTATAGTATAGTATAGTATAGTATAGTATAGTATAGTATAGTATAGTATAGCAAGATGGTAGGAAAGGAAAGTGAGGATGATGAGGAGAGATGTGAGAGTGCGGTGAAGGGAAATGAGGAAGAGAGAGAGAATAAAATATAGCATAGAAAGAGAGAAAGAGTGAGAAAGAAATAGAGAGAGAGAGATAGAACAGGGAGAAAAAAAAGGCAAGAAAGAGAAAGAAATAGAAATAAACAGAGACAAAAAAGAAAAAAACAGAGATGAGAGAGAAAAAAGAAAGAGCAAAGTAAAGGAAGCAAAGAAGGCCGCCCAGCCCCGCACTTCCTTCAGGCTTGCCATCACTACTACGATACTGCCCTAATTTTGTATTAATTTTTTGTCATTGCTATGTTTACTGATCAGACATGTACATGCGTTCGAACATATTTACCGCTAGCGGCTTGCTTTTGTAGCCAACTTCTCGACTTAGGGACCTCCTCCACGTTCGAGTAAAAACTTCGTGAGCAATAAATAGATCACGAAGCAGCATTACACAGAAACGATAACGAAAGAATCTGAAAAAGGGACTGTTTGCCTTATCTCGTGTCATTTCATTCATTCATTCACTCTTTATTCAAGGTAATATTTTTTTTTTTTCAAATTGTCTCGGAAGACACAGGAAAAGGCCCGGAAGCTGCCTGACTAGGCTGTCACCCATACAGCAGCCGCAGTAGTTCGATCGCCTTCAGGTTATGAATGATACAGCCATAAAAGGTGCGTGCAACAATGCACGAGAAAACAATTGTTCTCCTGCACTGTTTAGAAGAAAACAGCACAGAAAAACAACAATATAGTACACATGTGGTATTTTCCACTGCAAGTTCCTCCACAGCACCGACGAGAAGAAACAATACAATACTGACCACAAAACCTAGAACATAAGTTTATTATCTTGAGGTGATTGATGAGTAGGTCCAGTGTTAATGATGTTAATTTATGTAGGCCATAGTTTGTACGTGAACTGGACCTAACTATTACAATTTAACATAGTTCATATGTTGTCTGCTTGACCTGATAATTTATCTTCAAAATGCGTTCTATTACTTCTGTGCTGACGCAAGATTTCCAGTGACTTTCAATGCTTTATCGGTAATATCTTATGTTAGCTGAAATATGGAATTGTACTTTTAGAGTAGGGGATGTTTTCAAGTGCTCGTATTCGCGGCGGCCGCATATCGAAGGAGGCGAAATGCGATAGTCCCGTGTGCTTAGACACAGGTGCACGTTAAACAACCCCAGGGCCAAATTTCCGGAGCCCTCCACTACGGCGTGTCTAATAATTACATCGTGGTTTTCGGATGTAAAACCCCAACAATTATCATTACTAACTGCTTGTATCGCCTGCTTTCCGTAAAACTAAAACAGAGGTCAAGTGCGTCTACGTAGTTGTAGGCCACACCAGAGAGGAATATGCTATGCGAAACGTCCGTTGCATGTCCATGTGTGCAAGCCTTATTTTGTTCTTCTACGACGAATGTCTAACAAATTGACCAAGTTTCTCCAGTTCTGAGAGCGAGAACAATGCATCTTGCACATTGCGTTGCAGGAGCACGTCGGCCTTGACCTGAGGGATAACGAGACGCCGGACTGGGGAGAAAACGGAACTTACGCTACTCACCTGTTCACCAACAAGTTCCTTAATCTCATTGAGAATCACGACAAATCTAAGGTGAGCGGACCAGTCACGTTTCCGTGCTTATACACTGATAGTATACCAATAATGTGACGAAAAAGCTCGTTGACTAATTGGACAATCGATAGACCGATTAACACGATAGTAACTGTAAGAAGATCCGGTGCTTGCGAACGAAATACCACCGATGAGTTAAATCACTAGAACTGTCACGACTGTTAAGGCGATTTCTTTCAAGAAGAGTAGCACAACACATTGTGACTTCTCTCCATGGATACCTAATGACAACGTAGTGTCACTTTTTTTTTCAGCCATTTTTCGGCTATTTCAGCCATATAGCTCCGCACGTCGGAGGATATGCAGATCCTTTTCAAGCGCCTCAAAAGAACGTGAGAAAGTTTTCTTACATTGGTCACAAGGACAGAACTTACTACGCAGGTAAGTGACTAAAGAAGATGATGCGTAAGTTTAAATAGCACCCGAACATATTTGATGAGCATTCATCCGGCTTTCACATACTCCACAGCGGGTATAATATAACCACAATTCACGATCGTCGAACGCACTTTGAAAATTTCCCGCTCATATACACAAGATGGCTAGATCGTATTCTCGAGGCCACAAGGCAGCGTTTAGAGGATCTCAGAGAATTTGCATTAGATAGGTTTCAACGGCAGTCATGTACCGATGTCACCAGAAGTCGGCAGCTACTCAACAGTGCGTAACGACATCGCCGTGTGAACTTTGTTGTGGAAACCTCCGCCTTTCCTTATTCAAGCCAAAGCATTAAGTGCCTCATGAGATGCTGGCCTTGAAAAATAAAGGAATACGGCAAGCCTGCGCGGAACACGCAGCACTGTCACAGCGAAAGCAGGAGCAGCCTTTTCAGAGCCCTTTGTCAACTCTCTTGGGACGACTACTACAAGTACCGTTGCAAAGTACCCACTACGTCATAAATCATCATAATTTGACGAAGTAGGGAAGCAACTACTATGCGATTATTCACCATTTTGCGGAGAAGCGAGGTACCCGCTACTCTGCAGGGCTAGGCAATGGTACTTTGCAGTTGTATCGCGATACGATGGAAGATACTCGGGCAAGAAGTATTTGAGATACGGATACAAAATATTACCGCAATTATTGTATCCGATACAATATTTCGTAATTGTATCTTGAGATACTTCAATACATTCGCATATTTGTTATTATAGGTCTATATAGCAGTAAGCGACTATGTGCATAAATATTTGCTTGAAGGTTTCGTAACTGCAACCAAATTTGTTTCACTTGAATAAAATGTTCGTTATGATATCAAAAGATCAGCATTTATTGCTCAAAGAAAATTAGTATCCTTCCGAAATAATTTATTGGCGCTGTTTAGCTGCTTAACGTGACAGCTCTTTATACACTGCGCTGTCAGCTGTTTTTGCTTGTCGCTTTAGTAACTGATGGGAGCCGCTGTTCTGGTAGCCGACAGCTAGTGGGATGCCGATTAACTACAAGCGCAACAAGAACCCTTCGCACGATGGCGCAAATAGCGGTTTTAGCTTGTCCCCAAACGTATTACCGTTTACACAATAGCAAATCACCGGACAGGCATACAGCAGCAGCAACGCTCGTAGCGGCATGTTTTGTGACGCGTGGTGTATACGTAGAGGACATAAAACTGCGATGTCCTTTCATATTCTACTTACCTGCTGGCGTAAAGCATGCGCTAGAGATGTGCTCCCTAACGTCCAATATCTTAAAGTCTTTCTTCTACGAGAGGATATATGTAGTCCAGAAACGTCTCAGACGTATCGTATAGTTGCACAAAGCGTCACAGGCAACCGCCACTATACACACTGTTGCCACTTATAGCTCCGTATACTTGGTGTTTACTAACAGTAAAAAAAAAAAAAAATTAGGAAGCCCTAAAAAAGGAAAAACAATAGAAGTAAGAAGATACTAGTCGGTTTCGTATCAAACAATCATAATGAATCACAATGACCATCGCCTATTTGCGTATTCTTCTGTTCTTCTGTGTTCTCGTCCATCTTTCTTCTTTTTTTTTTTTTTTGGCGCTGTTGGACCATGAACCATTACAACCTGGGCCAGCTTACCAAGCTTCTACACAATGAGTAACTATAGAAACACGATACAGGCGGCACCCCGAATAGCAATGACAATTAATCGTAAATTGTCGTCAACTTACATGCTAGGGTTAGACAACAGAAAATACAGTGACTATGGGAAATAGCATAGAACGGCTCCTTGGGTGCTCGTGAGAAAAACTGGGCATTTGGTATGACCTAGCATCTCGAATGCTATTCCTATAACATTTTAAGATGGCTCGTAATAATTTCCATTACTACAATGCCTACTCAACTTCGCTATTTTACAAAGAAGTAGTCAGAGGTTTTACTACTGTGCGCCCAGGTACGCCATATCGCAATGCCCACGAACTATAGGTGGCGCGCCGTGCTTTTCAAGATGGCGCCAGGAGGAGGGTCAACCCGTTTGTTAGCATAGGAACAGATGACTTCATCCGGTGAAAGTGGCACGGGCCCGTGCCACTTTCACCGGATGAAGTCATGAGCTGCGCTGAAATGGATATGAGACTAAAATACTTTCCCAAACCATGGAAAGTGCTAAGTTCTCGCCACCTAATTATTTGCTGCGAAGTGAAAGTTTATATTTCAGCTCCGTTACCGTGCATAACGATGCTTTGCGAAATGCTGTACGTGCTACATAAACCTGTATGAACTAGAATTAACGTATGAGCTGAACGGCACTCCGAGGTAGTACGTACCGAGCCTGCCTGACGGATTTGCCGCAGTAGTAGACCGCCAGCAAGTAGCGCCATCGCTGCTGCGCGTGATGATGGCTTGCAAACAAAAGTGTTCTGTGATAATACCCCGTCGTCATTACTTGCGCAGTCGGAAACGCGGAGTTACGTCTTCAACGGAACACAAGCATTTAACATGATTCAGTAGCGCTTGTGTCACAGCCATGCTGAGACTCTAGCCGTGTGTACTTCACTCGCATGTTGCAGGTTCGATCAGCACGATCGAAACATGAATATCGAAAAGAATGCACACGTATGCTTTTCGCAACGTCGAAGAAGTTCGCCGAGAGGCGTGGATTGTGGCGGTGACTGCACGTTCCATCGCTCTAACCATTTCGCTTCGCTGGTCGAGCTCGAGCGTGTTGGCGGCATGCGGCGCTCCATAATATCCACAATAATTGTGATACATGCAATGCACAAGAGGAACTGTGCTTTTATTTTAATCTCGCTCAAGGATATTATACATTAAATACAATCAAAGTGACTTACGAGCGTGAAAGAACATTAACGCACGAGGGGACGTGAAGTGCAACTCGCTCCTCGTGAGTTAGCAGCTGGTGGTTCATCGTCGCTGTCATTCTCGGTGCTTTCACAGTCTTCTACGTCCAGTGAAAAATCCTCGTCGTCAAGATGGTTTCTTTCAACATCACTGCTGAAAGCAATCTGAAGAATTTCCTCCGCCGAACGACCTCGACCACTCCGCGTCACCACGTTTACAATTAGAGAGACGTCTTGGCGCGGAGAACGTTTTGCTCTCAGACCGGTCAACAAGCAAATTGCTTGCAGTGTGCTGCCACCTATCAACAAACGTACAAAAACAAGCGGCGCAGCGGTGGCTATGAAACCCAACACACTGGCGAAGGACGGCGTGGATGGAAAGCGTTCCCTCCACGAAAGGCGTCGAGCAGACGCGTCCTCGAATGATAGAAACGTCGCTCGCACGATTCGTAACAGCGGTTTGCTGACAAAGGATACAGGCCCTATTTTAATGTATCGCCAACTTGAGATCGCTCAGTTATACATGAGCACATCGCGAGTCCGCGCGACCTCCCTCCCGCGTACAGTGTTATGGGACTCATGCACTACAAGAAACACTGACCAATTATATATGCTAGTAAAACAGGGTGAGCTTCAACTGAATATGTCAGACGATAACATTTAACTTACCTACGTGGCTACAGAAAGCCTCGCGAAGCTGATAGTATGTGTACCATGTGGGCTAGCATTGAAAGCGCGAGTTGCCACGTATTTTCACGAAAATAACTTCGCGTCTCGCAAGAACGAATCAGATTTCTCGTGTCACGGAGGGCCCGGTTTGTTCACTGATGCAGGGAACATGCAAAGTCGTAGTGTTCCTTTCTTGCCAACGCGTTAACACTGAGGCTAGCACAGCCGAACAAGGGAGCGACTGCATAGTGCCGCCATTTTGTCGTCTACTAACCCTCCTCGAGAGGAGGCTCCTGAATTCCGCTCGGTGGCGCGACAGTCTATGGGCATTGCGAATATTTGTCCACAGCATCGCCTAACAGCAAACTCAAGTGGAATGTAAATATGTAACGAAGCAGACGGTTAGAAATAAGAATAAAGCGGAGAGCTTATTTTGGTAGCACATTGCCAAAAACATATTGAAGTAAACATACCAGGAAAAACAGGACAGTGACCTAGGTGGTGTATGAGATGCAAAAGAAGGACAGCTACGAAAGCTCTTGTGCTAACAATAAAATTATTATTTTAAAAACTTTTTTGAATAAAGATAGCAATAAAAAAAAGATACGGTACGCCAAGATACCTTCTGTTGGGAAAACGCTTGTTCAGTCTTAGGTCTAAAATCGGCAGCGATAGTGCTATGGTTGTTAGAATCCTACTTGCATATAAGCCAATCTCATGGCATTTAGGTCGAACTGACATCCAAGAGATCCTTCAAATCGCAGATATGTGAAGGCCACGAGATGAAAAGCAACCACATTCTTGTGTTCTTCAGACTACGCAAGGAAGCACCACGCACGCGAAAGTTTGATTACGACACCGTAGCGCCATCAGAGTTTGCGCAATTGACGCCACATGCATGCGAGTACACGCCTCAGGACAGTGGATAAACGCGAGTGTCATGGCACTGACACAACTGAAACGAAAGAAAAAAAAATCGAGAAAACAAAAAGTCGGCTGTGCGGAGATGTTCGCGCGCTTGTTTTTGTCGAGACGGCGCGAGCGCCACCACGTGACGCTGCTCCACCCGGGGACGCCCAGACTTCATTGCCATGTTTGCAAAATAGAACAGCACGAAGGACGGGACGAAAGACACATTAAACACAGGACGAGTGCAGGACATTGTCATGCCCTCACTGGAAAACTCTGGCGGAAAGATGTCACTGCCTCTACTTTTATTCAGGCGGCCTAGTCGGAGTAGTATCAGTTTGAGAAGCGGAGATCAGCCGATGTTTATTGTTTGTTACGGTGGCGTTGCGATCGTTGTATGCTCTATCTTAAGGTACACGATGCATTATTTCATGTATCGGAAATACAGATACTGACACATCTCTTGCGAGATGTATCGGGATACAGACACAAAATACGCAAACAGTATCTAAGATACATGTATCTTCGATGCTGCCCAGCACAGCCGCTACACATCTGTAAGGCATCATGTGCACTCGAACCCAGGCATTCTGCGTGGACTCGACAAAGGCGTCATGTCGGGCGAAAAGATGCAATATTGCGCGACAGACGTAATATTGCGTGACAGAAGCGTAGAATTGCACTAGGCGTCATACTATACGTATTGTGATAAAGCTTCTCACCAATGACGAAGGGCTCAACCAGCATTCGTCATCCATTCGTTATCGCCGTCGTTATCATCATCACCATCATCATCAGCAGCAGCAGCATGAACAAAGTGTGCAGCTTAGTGGTTGCGTGTGCTGCTTTACAGGCGCGTAAAGGGTACTTCGCTGAAGCCTGCACACCTTTGAAAAGGACATGCAAAGACAAGCGTGATCGCACGGCCCATCAAACGGTCAATTTAGCCCAAAACACAGGTACTTGCTCGTTGCAGGTTACTTGTCTTACATGAGTGCAGCCGGGCCTTCGCCTTATGTTATACCCGTGTCACACGGGCATTTGGAAGGCCATTGAACCGGTTGTCTATTGACTCAACTGTCAAGCGCGAGCTGCCACACGGGCGATTTCAAAGGCCATCGAGTCAATAGTCTATCGAGTCAACGGAGCACCTCACACGTCCGTTGAAACTTCGATGGCTATTGAGCGACAGAAGCGGAAACAGCGCAAACGTGCCCTCTCGTTCACAGTGTACCCGAACCCACGATTGAAAAAAGAAAACGTTAACCAGTATGCTTTAAAGCAGTACAAGTGAGCGCTATCGATTATTTAATAAAGTATTTGTGCCACTTGAAATGTGCGAATTGCACATACTCTCGACATCAGCAACGTGCTTGTCTTTATCGTGCCGTCTTGCCGTGTATCACTCGCCACAGTTTCGCTGCTCAACAACTTAAAAATTAAATATGTATTGCTAACTACAAATAAACACTTTATGAAAATGTTCAAACAAAAACAACAGGCATATTTGTGATTTTAATCGGATTTGTATTATTTAACTTTCGGTGACATGAATACAAAAATAAAGATCCGCAGCGCCACGCAGTTTTTGCGAGAGACGCCCGAACCACTCAACGGCCGTTCAGAATTGCTGAACAACTCCATCGAGTCGAGAGAGTTGTGGCGTTTCAATGGCCTTCGACTGGACGACTGGATGGCCGTTCAAAAGTGCCCGTGTGACACAGGTATTACAAGCGTGTAACTTTTTTCTTCTTTTTTTTTCTTTTGTCGTGGCTATCAATCATATATGGCTATATGAAACACACAGACGAAGGTATACACCACCTCACCCTAGCTTGCCCGAATAACAATGCACTAATAGGCCGACATAAGGCAACTCCAAGGACATTAGATCGCTGACCATTCAGCGTAAATAATCTTTTGGGCAAATGGCCAGCAAGAGCCTTGCAGAAGTTACAATAAAAAAATTCTTGAGGAAAGGAGCATTGTCAGCCGCTCTTCAAGGTGTCATGAACCACTTTTCCAAGTAATGATCTAATGACATCAGTATCGGAGTTTACAGCCTCCCTGATCGACTGCCGCAAAAATTTCTCGAATCCGTCAAGAACGAACGCAGTTACGGGGGTTTGGCGCACGCTCTCAGCGCCTTCTCTCTTTTCTCGTCCCAACGAGCGCACTGGAAGCTACCCAGGGAGGGACGGCACGGGGGAAAGAAGTTACGTCAGCGCGCGTCGTGAAACGCAATCGCTCTCCTGCTGTGATTCGCGTGCGCGAGTGTGGCTACCGTGTAAAGTTAGCAGACTGAGGAGTGCGGCGCCGGCCAGTGGCGTCACCCCGTGGCAAGAAACGCATCTTATCTGAACGTCGCCCTCGATTTATGTCGGCTATTGGCCAATGAGGATGCTATGTCTTTTGCGACGCGGAGAAACAGATACGCGACGCCAAGTGACAGGCGCCCCATCCACCGACGAGACTGAGAACCGGCCTCTGTTTGAAGAGAGGGCGCCTGAGAAAACAGCAACTTCGCGCACCCCGCGGCGTGCACGACTGCAATATTTGGCTGAGCAGTTCATAGCCGTGTCAGCTTTCCGTAGGACGTGTTTTTGTTTTCAACAAGCCCGAGGGGTGCTTCATGGCCTCTTTAATGCGTATAATATTCCCTTTATTTTAACGCAACTGTGCACATCTATATAATTGTTTGATTACGTTGTGTTGACAGTAGGGATGTGCGAATGTCAAATTTTTCGAATACGAATCAAATACGAATATCCACCTTCGAATATCGAATCGAATATCGAATATCAAAGGAAAAATGCCTCCACAGTAACAATATTTTATTTAACATGTAGCTATTTGAAAAAAAAAGAAAAAACATTAACAGCCTTACTGGCAACACAAAATACACTGCTATCTCCAGAACACAATGTCCAGGCTAGCACAATGCACATCACAACACAAGCAAATATCACGGCACAATGAAAGTAATGACTAGATGCTATCATGAAGAAATATGAGTTGCTCCACATGATCAGGCAGCAGGCGCTCCCTTCTAACAGAGACAACACCCCCCCCCCCCCCCGCCACTGAAAAGGCACGCTCGCTTGGAACAGAAGTGGCTGGTATAGGGAGTTACATGGGGCAAAGCTTTGCCAGACTGGGGTATCTGAAGGCGCCTACAGTCCGCCACCAGTCACGTGGGTCACTGTCTTTCTTCAGAAGTGGTCCCGCATAGTGAACGAGTGGTAGTGCGGCCCGTTACGGCCGCATAATATTGAAAATGTACGGTTACATGATCGCCAACAACGCTGCACGTCGGAGATGCACCAGCAATAAATCATACGTATTGGGGCGCTCGTCGCAGGCAGGTATCGTGCCTCCGTGTTCTACGATGTTTATCCTCTCAGAAACGTTTTTTAGCTATACGAGCGCAGTAGAAATGTGGAAGAAGAGTTATTTTATGCATGATAATCGAATCGCATATTCGAATTTTTCGAATATTCGAAGTTATCGAATATTCGAGACTTTTCGAATACACGATTTTCGAATCGAATACAATTATTTCGAATGTAATATTCGACGAATATTCGAAACTTTCGAATATTCGCACACCCCTAGTTGACAGTTATCTTATGTCTATATGTTATAATTCACCGGCATGACGCATGCACTACTGCCTGACTGAGGAGTTATTCATTCTACGTTTAAACAACTAAACCGTTCTAGCTTGGCGTAAAGTGAGCATGAGGAGGAGAGATGCGATGGTGAGGAGAAGGGAAATGCGGAGGGGACAGTAAAGTTTAGCAGAGAAATAATGAGAAACCGAGAAATCGAGAGAAAGACATGCGGAAAAGAAAAAAGTCACAGTTTCGCCGCAACGGCGACGCAATGAATGCGATAGCAACGAATTGAAATGTAACGCGAAGAACGGAAAGCAGCTCGAAATTTCTAGCGCGTCGCTCAAGAGCAAACGACGCACGAAAAGAACACACACAGGACGAGCCCGAGCTATTACGTGTCACAGCTGGACACTTAAAGCGCGCTTCTCAAACATAAAGGACGCATGAAACGAACGCACAAATATACACAGGACGAGCGCGAACTAACAACTGCCTCAGTTGTTACTTATTTCTGTTTGAACAACGCGCTCGTTTCACAAACACGGCCGCGGCAGTAAGCGGGGGGACCTTCGTACGCTCTGTAACTTCAGCGCGGACATCACGGTGAAAGCACGAGACATACAAAGCGACCCTCCCCTCACCCCCGCCCCCACTCCACAAGAAAAGCGCGCGCGCAGGCGACCATGCCCTGTAGGGCGAAGTGCACGGAGGCGTGAGCGCATCACTACGGGCGGGGCGACGACCTTTAAAGCGCGCCCCTCGCACACATCGCGCTATCTCGCTGGTGAGCAAGAAAACACGCGGAAGTAAATGGCATATATAAATAGCTCACCGTAAGCATGCTGAAAGACGGTACTCTTCGTGGCCTAGCCTCGCCCGTTCGATTCCGCGCGTCGGAACGTATTTCCGAATTATTTTGCTTTGTGGCTTTTCTATATATATATATATATATATATATATATATATATATATATATATATATATATATATATATATATATATATATAGCGAAGCTGGTCGATATTAGGGGCTTAACATGGCCTCCTTGGCTGATCCTAGGTCTTTCCTTGGCGTTGACATAGCCGAACCACAGTCTGTCACAGACCTTGCGAGAATGCCCAAACTCCAGCGCCAGAAACTAACGTGCAATCCTGGCTGTGGCACCCCCGGCAGAAGCGCGGCCCTTTCGTCGCTCGTAATCGGCTCGAGCCACGCTGGGCAAACTCGGCGTGGCGGCTGCGCGGACTGTCTCCGTCAGTGGGCGTGAGACGGCGGTTGGCTGCTCCTCGCCGGCTAGGCGAGAAGGGTTTTGTAGCGTTAGCTACACTTGCCTAGCCGGAGCCGATTTCGCGTGGGTCATCATGAGCCGTGCTGCGCATGCGCGAGGATGAGTGCGGAGGCGGCCTCCGCCACCGCCACGCGCGGCTCGCCGCTGCTGATAGCGGAGAGCGGGAGGAGTGGCATCTGGCATCGTAGCCGGGCAGACAGACTGGCTCCGGCGCGCGCGACTCGCCGCTGCTGCTCTGCGCATTCGAGAGGGGTGACGTCGTAGCCATGGCGCGCGCAGCTATTCGTCTGACAACGCGCTGGTGCCGCTTGATAGCGCCTCTGACTGGCGTTTGCAGGTGGGTAACGCCATGGAGAAGGAGAGCGCAAATGCTGCTCAACGGCGCAGAAGAGCCGAGAAGCTTATGTCATCGGATCCCGAAGTAGTTGCCTGGCAATTAGCGGTTCAGCGTACGTAGAATGAACAGAGGAAGGCTAAACGTGCTGCGGAGACACTGGAGGAAAGGGAGGAACGTCTAGCAAAGCGGCGTCGCCAGGATGCTGAGCGACGTGCCCGACCACCTCTGCAGCAGCAACAACAAGACTCCGGCGATGACGTCAAGACTCGCCGGTCGACTGCCTATACTGTGACCTTCGACTACCTATACTGTGACTCGGACCTTCGAGACGGACTTCGTAAACAATCCGTTTGGATACGTGTGCGACGCGTGTGAAAGACTATGGCACATGAAAGACATGACACCGCTAAGTGGTGCCATGCGTGAAACGTTGAGTTTAGTGGCGGCGCCTGAGTGGGGTGAAAGCGTGGCGCGGGTTTGTACAACTTGCAAGAACTTTCTCGTTAAAGGGGTCATGAAGCACCCCTTGGACTGATTGAAAAAACACATCCTGCGGAAAGCTGACACGGCTATGAACTGCTCTGCCAAATATTACAGTCGTGCGCGCCGCGTAATGGCCACAAGCGGAGCGCGAAGTTGCCGTTTCCCCAGGCACCCTCTTTTCAAACAGAGGCCGGTTCTCACTCTCGTCGGTGGGCGGGGCGTCTGTCCGCTGTACGTCGCAAGAGACATAGCATGCTTATTGGCCGATAGCCGACGTAAATCGAGAGCGGCGTTCGGATCAGATGCGCTTCTTGCCGCGGGGTGCCGCCACTTGCCGGCGCCGCACTCCTCAGTACACGGTAGCCGCACTCGCGCAAGCGAATCACAGCGGGAGAGCGATCGCGTTTCATGACGCGCGCTGGCGTAACTTCTTTCCCCCATGCCATCCCTCCCTGTCTAGCTTCCAGTGCGCTCGTCGGCACGAGAAAAGAGAGAAAGCGCTGGGAGCGTGCGCCAAACCCCCGTAACTCCGCTGATTCTTGACGGATTCGAGAAATTTTTGCGGCAATCGATTCGGGAGGCAGTACACTCCGATACTGAGGCCATTAGATCATTACCTGGAAAAGTGGTTCATGACCCCTTTAAGCAGAACATTCCGCTCTTTAGCGTTACCAATTGGTATCGTTACCCGGCCACGCCGCCAGGTCCACCGGTTCTGAACGATGTTGCCGAATGTGTGTCATTGGAGCAGCAGTAAGCATGACAATCAAGCTAATCCTAGACAATCTGGGGAGCTCAGAATAATCAGCTGAACCTTTGCTAACGCTACGTATATCCTGGCATAGCCGAGCTAAGCCACTGCAATTTTTTTTGCCGACGGCGGACGCTTTTCCTGGAGCTTAAGAGCTTCGCCCTTAAAAAAGATAGAAAGAAAGAGGAAGGAAGCCTCGCGTCGTCTAGCGACCAGATACCGCACCACCTGGCCAAGCAGCGCATGCGCTGTAGCTAAGCCACACTCACCGGCGCAGACATCGCGCGCAACCTCCGCTGTGTAGTGCACAGGCTGGCTGTGCACTCCCGAGGAGGAAGCCGCGCATCTCCAATCTAGACGTGTTGGTCGACGGGGAGTACGAGCGGCGACGGGCCCGTGCTTCGCTGTGCCAAGCTTTGCGCGACGTAGTGCAAACAGCCCGCAATATTTCGCTGTTGTTGTTTTTGTAACTCAAACGTTTGCGAGTGACTAGTGCATTTTGTTTTGTTCTTTACAGGCATGGTAGACGCGTTAGACGAGTCGGTGGGGGCCGTGGTGGATGCTCTTAACAGGACCGGCATGCTGAACGACACCATAATCGTGTTCAGCTCGGACAACGGCGCATCTCTCCAAGGTGCAGATTTCAGCGGCGGCAGCAGCTGGCCGTTCCGTGGGTACAAAGCCACCCTCTGGGAAGGCGGGTTGCGGGCTCCGGGATTTGTCTGGAGCACGCGGCTCAAGAAGCGGCGTCGGCTGTCGCGTCAATTGATGCACATCGTCGACTGGCTACCGACTCTGTATTCAGCTGCCGGTGAGTGATTTGCATAACGTGTATAACACGTGAAGCAGGGGCACTATAGGCTTCCCAAGCAACGCTTAGCGGCGCTGCTGCTCTTGACAGGCAGCGCCATCTCTGGCAGAAAAAGAGAAACTGGGGTGTTAGCAGCGCGCGTTTTCCCTTCTTTCCACCGCGTTGCCGCTCGCTTTGCACGTGCAGAGCTCTCACGGTGCACTTGCGCCGCCTCACAATGTACCGCTTGCAGTGCGGCTTCAAAAGGATTTTCAAGCTTGACTGGCACTTCCGAAAAGCGAACTTGAGAAAATGAGAAAGGCTCGTCAATCACGTTAACGGTGAAGAGCAGACGATCGACAACAACGACGCCCAACTCAAAGCCAAATGCATTTCCCAAGTCGCGATTACACCGTGTAGGACGTATACCTCGAGGTAAGTCTCATTCTGTCATGTTAAAGATGAATAATGGTCCACATGCACTCCGAAATGAAGCCGTGCACGCTATCGATGTTCTGCGGCGTGGACTACGAATCATATGATTGTTGTTTTGATATGGCATGCTTACAGTAGCAGCCGTGTACTTTCGTGAACAAACGTTTGCGGCGTGCGAAAAAAAGATTATACGGCCATGGCACTGCTTCCTGAGAAGGTTAGAGTCAAGTCCTCCGTGCCGCTGGAGAATCACCCGCCGATTAAGACGCGAGGCAGCTAGCTGAGCTTTAACCACTGTGAAGCAAGATGAACTGCTCGCCTCATTTTTTCGGCTCTCGCGTCATGCTTGCAGTCTCTTTTTATGATATCGACTTGACAGGCGTATAAAACCTGCTGCGTGAACGCGGCTAGAAAATCGCACAAAGTCAGAAGGTGGTTACTTCAAGGTTGCAATTGCAAAGCATGTATTAAGTGCCAGTTATATTTAGCGGCTTAAATATATATCACCCTAATAAAGTGACAAAAACAAAGCAAACCTGCAGAACGATGTCAAAGCTTGCTGCAAATGCACAGACGTCCGTTCTGGCGTGATAAAGCAGCCGTCCCGACGCGTGAAATGCAGGCGCCGAACTTCTGACGATGTGCCGAGTTCAGTTGAATTCAACCAACCGCGCAATGCTAACGGTATAACGCGAATGTGAACGTTCAACAACGACTGGTAGGTCTCACGAACACGGGGAATCAAAACACAAAGTTGCTTCACCTAAAACCGTAACTGGACTTTAACAATACGAGAAGACAGCGAGTAATCATTAATGCAGTCGCTGCGTGCATGCGCCGCGTTACTTACCGATTCAGGTAGTCGGAACGAACGAAAGCGATGAACTCAGACAGCCAAAATAGAAGGCGAGACAGCGCTGTCAGCTATCCACGCTTGCCGCCTTTATTTCTCGTACGACACGCCCGGGAAACAATACAGTTTAACACGTGAATCGCGTGCCTTGGTGTTGTCTGCACTGTTGTGGCTGGCCGCTAAACCGCAATACTTCGGACCACGCTTGCGCTTCCGCGGGGTCGCTTCTGCCATCGCTGAAATGCGCAGCTTCGCACAGCAAGCCTCTCGGTTCAACGTACCCAGCTGACGGCCCCCCAGTTACCCGCACCGAGAGAAGAACGCCTGCGCACGTGCGCTACCGCTACCGTGAAAGGGGCTGAGTCAGCCGCGCCGAAGGTTCAGAGCGTTCCGACAGAGCCGCAGCGCGGCTGGCGCCGCGCTGTCGTCGCGCCGGAAACTTGAGTTTGGGTTCCCTAGAGGAACAACCATCGGCTGTTCTTTATAAAGCGTGGAATCAAGAGTTCGAGCTATGTCACTATCAAAGGGCCCCTGAACACCCTCTAAAGATATAAACAACGAGCGTGTTATTACCCCCTGGCATTTGCCGCCTTTTAAACAGTATTCCTGACTCCAGCAGACTGTTCACGTGATCACATGAGAAAATAAGGCTCTCAATTGGTCCATATACGCGGATTATCAGTTGTGAATTGTATCCTATCCTGCTTATGCAGTCACACGCCCGTCCTGCCTTATCTCGTATGACCATTGTGCCCGATCATCTGATTTCACCTCGTTTTGTGCGTTTTCGACCGAGCAAGCGGGTATAATAGCGTGGGCCGAAATGAGAGAAATGCCGATAGGCTCAACGCTCAGTGCTGACACTGAGCCCGTGTTTTGCGAGGAATAAGTGGCGAGGAGAAGACAGCGCCTTTGAAAGGGTAGTGAGGGCGAGATAGAAACCACTCTCTCGTCGTTGAGCTCGAAGCGGTCTAGGGGCCCTTTAAGACCATATAGAAAGGCGATGGTGACGTGGTCCGTATTTTATCGACTATTTCATGCACCCATACTTGCAGGTGCGGTAGGATCCGTATTCGCAGAACACTTCTGACATAAACGCCATCCATGGAGGTGCCCTCACTGCATCAACAGTTTCATAAACAAGGCCAGTCGGCGGTAATGTTGAGGGTTTAAGTGCCAACCTACAAGGAAATGCCTTGGCGGAACAAAGGTCGAGTCATCATGGGCCTTGCCTTAAATTGGTGTCAAGTGTTATGTGCCTTAAAGAAAAAGTGAAAAGAGGTTAGTAAGCACTTCACTTTAATCGCAAGCAGCAGAATGAGGCCGGAAGAAGCGCCGTATGTGCGTATATTTCAACTGCGTCGGAAAATAACTTGTCTCCAGCTGCGAAACTGTGTGTTAGGAGCTCAGTAAGGTTACCTCGACTGAATGTTGTAAAAGTATTATTATAATAGAAAACAAAGGTTTTAATATTATTTTTATTATTGTTGTGCTTCTTATTATTATGTTTATTCGAATTCCTATTCCGGACAACGATTAAAGTGTCTGATCTGAATGTTTGAAAAACTATTATTGCACTATTTCATTGATGCGTACGTTGTTTTTGTATATTTATTATTGTTTATTGGCATCAGCATTCAATACTCAAAATACTTTTAAAAAAAAGTTTTTTCATAAGATGACTTCCTGGCCAATCCCCCAGAGTGGGCATGAGCCATGGATGCAGTAGGGGATACTACTACTACTACTACTAATAGAGTGGTGTGCTTCATTGCTTCTTTTTTTAAAAGCGGGGCTGTTGAAGGCGGCCGTTAGTCCGTGAGCTGCGAACAGAAATGATCATCACTACGAACCGGCACGCGCTCTCTCCGTCCTCTTCTTCATCGTCGTCGTCTCCTACACCTTCTGCTTCGCTGCCAGAACACGTGCGCCGATGTCTCCGGCACGGGATTCAATAAACATTATGGGCGAGACAAAACAATTAATTAACATTGCGAGACCTAAGGGACAATTAACGTTGTGTAAGGATCACGAAGGGTTACCCACGAAGTAATATATTACATCAGACTTGTTACGCTCGAGTTTTGCCGTGTGTCGAAGATAGAAAATTGTCATCATGAAGCGGCACGCGCTCTCTTCGTCATCTTCTTCCTCTTCTACTTCGCTCCCAGAACACGTGTGCCGATTTGTCCGGCGTGTGATGCGATAACTCTGATGGGCAAGAGAACGAGCACAAAGCGAGAGAAAGAATGAAAGAAATAGAGAGAGAGAGAGAAAATAAAAGAGAAAGAAAGATAGAGAAAGAGAGAACTTCTAAGGGAAAAACTTTCTTCTCTAGGCGAGATTCGAACCCGCGTAACCACTGTCCGAAGGCGAGCGTCTGAACTGCTCGGATATCCAGGCACACCAGCAGAACATAGCATAACCTTGTATAGTATAGTATAGCAGGGGGGAGGGGGAAGGATAGTGAGGGTCAGGAGGACAGGTGCCAGCGTGAGTAGGTTTGGAAGGAGTAGGGGAGACAGTAAAGCACAGCACAGAAAGGCAAAAAGAGAAAGTAAGAAATACAGAGAGAGAAAGAACAAAGAAATATAGACAAAAAAGACGTCCACAAAGAACAGAGAGAAGAGAAGAAAAGAAAGGAATAGAGGAAGAAAGGAAGAAAGATCTTGCAAAACTTAGCAAAAGAGCAAAATCAAGAACTACCTAGGCGCACATCAGCTTCCCTGTCTGTTTAGCCTTGTGCCTCCAGTGCAAGCTACGTTAATTTTTTTCTCAGTCTCAAAAATAAAAAGTTGTGCACAAACGACAACCAATAACGTGGTTGACCTTCTATCTAGACAACCTTGGGATAAAGGATGCTTAGAGATTAACTTTATTTCGCGGGGCTCTGTTTAAAGTCAATTCAAATACAACAAAACTGTGAAACCGTTGCGCAACTAAGCCTCTCCAAACGAGACGCTTTTCGTGAGAATCGCTGCATCATGCGCATTTCATAACGGCAATTTTCACTGCGCCGATCACGGTGTGCCTTGATTAAGTGTTATAAGCGTTAGCACATGTTCAAAGTAGAACAAGCTGCCTATTAATATCGGGTTTCTAGGTGGAAACGTGGAACACCTAGGTCCTACGGATGGCTTCGATGTGTGGCATGCGCTATCAGAAGGCACCGAATGGCCGCGGCAGGAGATACTCCACAACGTGGATCCAGTGAGCAGAGCCATGGCGCTGAGAGTGGGCCGCTACAAGCTCTTGGTTCAGGCATCGAAAAACGACACCAAATTGAAGAACAACCGCCACCCTGTGAAAGGCATGGATCATCCACTGGACGACTTGACGCCGCTGCGCGCAGCTTCAAGGTACGCTTCGGTTAGTAATGTAATAATCATTGGTGAGCTTTTACGCGCCAAAAACACGGCACGATTATCAGGCATGACGTTGCAGGGGATGTCGGCCATGGAGGGGGGGGGGGGTACTTTAAGGTGCCCCTAAATATATGTGCAGGGGTGTTCTTGGATTTAGCCACGCCAGCGTCTACTTTGGCATGCCTAATAATCAAAGTGTTGGTATTCAGAAGTTGAAATGCGAGGCTCTTACTTCGTTGAAAACGTCCGACTTGCTATGCAAGATGCTCTTATTATGACCAAAAATCCATAGGATTCGGCGTACCTCGCGCAGTTTCCTGACATTGTTTTATTTTATTTTTTTTGCTAGCATAAGTAAACTGCCCGTCTGATATCATTAAACCAGATCCGCTGTAACAAATAAAGTTATACCAATGCACGTAATTATTTTTGAGTCGTTTGTCTCGATGAAGAAAAGATTGATAGAAGACGTCATTTACTACAGGTATTGCTGTCCTAAGCCTGAATGCTGTCCGCCTAGTCCCAAATGATATAAGATATAAAAACAACAAAAGAAGGCGTGCGGGCGAAATATTGTATTACGTTTGCAGTACACCTTGAAGTGATTATTATTTGTTTGCTGTAGATACAAAACTCCTAGTAATATACGTCTGGTTCCTACGTGTGGTCTATGTACAAAAAATTCGGCAGATCCCACGCACTGTGGGAATCGATGTAATGCGAAGCAGCCAGCAAAGAGCTGGATACATCGCTTTGTTTATTTTTGAGCCAAATGAAATCATTCATGCCATTGCATCTAGTTCACCACATATCGCATGTTTGCCATGCACGCGTGCATGCACAATGTGGTATATACCATGCCAATGAAACGTATATTCTGGTATATACACTGCATGACCGCTCATTTATGTTCATCACGCGCTCCTGTCATGCCATACCAATTTCGGTATATATCCAGTTACGTAAACGGCCGGAAGCGCACCATAACAATGTCATGTAAACCATACCCTACATGACATGCATAACATAATTCGCATGTTAGGACCTGTCATTTATGTTCGTCATACAGTCACATCGCACAATACCAATTTTGGTGTATATCAAACGAGCGAAATGGCCGCGGGTCCACCATGAGCGTGGCATGTAAATCATGGCATACATGACATGCATGTCATGGTTTTCATGTTACCACCTGTCATTTATGTTCGTCATACATTCGCGTCACGCAATGCCAATTTTGGTGTATATCAAGCTAGCGAAATGGCCGGGATCGGACAATGAGCGTGGCATGTAAATCATGCCGTAAATTATATGCATATCATAATTTTCAAGTTACCACCTGTCATATATGTCATACAGTCGCGTCGTGCAATAAAGTTTTGGTGTATATCAAGCCCGCGAAACGGCCGCGAATGCACCATGAGCATGGTATGTAAATCATGACATACATGACATGCATGTCATCGTTTTCATGTTACCACCTGTTATTCATGTTCTTCATACAGTCACATCGCGCAATACCAATTTTGGTGTATATCAAGCCCGCGAAACGTCCGCGAATGCACCATGAGCGTGGCATGTAAATCATGAAATGCATGTCATGGTTTTCATGTTACCACCTGTTATTCATGTTCTTGATACAGTCACATCGCGCAATACCAATTTTGGTGCATATCAATCTAGCGAAACGGCCGCGAGCGCACTATGAGCGTGCCTTGTAAATCATGTCGTACATGACACGCATGTCATGATTTTCATGTTACCACCTCTAATTTACGTTCGTCATACAGTCGCGTCGTGCGATACCAACTTTGGTGTATATCAAGACAGCGAAACGGCCGCGAATGCACCATGAGCGTGGCATGTAAATCATGACATACATGACATGCATGTCATGGTTTACATGTTACCACATGTTATTCATGTTCTTCATACAGTCACATCGCGCAATACCAATTTTGGTGTATATCAACCGAGCGAAACGGCCGCGAGTGCGTCATGAGCGTGGCATGTAAATCATGTCGTCCATGACACGCGTGTCATGATTTTCGTGTTACCACGTGTCACTTATGTTCGTCATGTCGAAATATGTCGTCATACCAGTTTTCGTATATATCCATTCATTTAAACGGCCGCGAGCGTCCTGAGACCATGTCATGTAAATCATGCCGCATATGACATGAGTGTCATGATTTGCACGTTAGGACCAGTCATTATGTTCGCCATGAACTCTTGTCACGTCATACCAGTTTTGGTATATGTGAAATTAACGGAATGACCGCAAGAGCCCCAAGGCCGTGGAATGTAAATCATGCTGTTCATGACATGCATGTCATCATTTTCATGTTATGACCTGTCATTTATGTTCGTAATACGGTCATGTTATTCCATACCAATTTTGGTATACATACGATTAACGAAACGACCAGGAGAGCACAAAGTCCTAGGCGGCTAGATAGATAGATAGATAGATAGATAGATAGATAGATAGATAGATAGATAGATAGATAGATAGATAGATAGATAGATAGATAGATAGATAGATAGATAGATAGATAGATAGATAGATAGATAGATAGATAGATAGATAGATAGATAGATAGATAGATAGATAGATAGATAGATAGATAGATAGATAGATAGATAGATAGATAGATAGATAGATAGATAGATAGATAGATAGATAGATAGATAGATAGATAGATAGATAGATAGATAGATAGATAGATAGATAGATAGATAGATAGATAGATAGATAGATAGATAGATAGATAGATAGATACGCTCAAACTCGCAGAAGTTCGCTAAGAAATGCTTCGCATTTAAAAACCTCGTGATTACATGCATAAAGGGGAGGTACAATTTTAATTGGGAAACTGGCGCTCTTCATCACCGGGTATTTCCTACGACCCCATATCCCATACCCTTCCCCGTATTCCTAGGCGAATGAGGCAGGAGAGCCAGGAAAGTTGACCTCAATAAATAAATTGCCAGGCCTGCGCTGAAACCGCAGCACAGTCACAGCGAAAGCTGGAAGAGCGGCGTTTCTAGAGCCCGTTGCATGCTCTCTTGCGGCTACTAATAAAAGTACACTAGCAAGGTACCCACTACGCCATAAATCACAATTTTTGTGAAGTTGCGAAGCACCTACTAAGCCATTATTCGTCATTTTGCGGAGAACCGAGGCACCAGCTACACGTCTGTAAGGCATTATGTGCACTTCGTTGAAGCGACGACATGCGCAAATGGCTCATGCGCTTATAGGCTTCCTTGGCAACCAATACAAGTGCATTTGGGAGGAACCCACTACGCTATAAATCATTGTATTTTACTGAGACCACGAGGAAGTGGATCATGCGCTTATGGGCTTCCTTGGCAACCAATACAAGTGCACTTGCGAGGAACCCACTACGCTATATATCCTTGTAATTTTTGAGATGTAGGGCAGCAGGCACTGTGCCATTTTTCGTCATTCAATGTGGAATACGTCCGGTTTTCTGCATTCCCGCCTTCACCGCCTGGATCCGTCACTTCAACTTCAAATTCCGTCCGGACTCTCCCGATCCGAAACAACAGTCCTCTGCCGCCTGTGGCTTGGAGTGTCTTTCACGAACAGCTTTGCTTACCGAATCGGAATGGCAGACAGTGCTGCCTGTGCTCACTGTGGCAGCGAGGAAACCATTGCGCACGTCCTGTGTCATTGTCCTCACTATTGCCCTCAAAGACAACTGCTCTCAGCAACGCTAGCGCGCCTCGACGACCAGCCGCTTTCTGAACAATCAATTTTGGAGTGCCGGAACGTTCTAGCTTCCAACCAGAAAGCGACGAAGGCGCTGCTGAAGTTTCTCCGCTCAACCGACCTCACTAAACGACTATGATGCTCCCGTGCTTGAGTGTGTGTGCGCTTTTCTTTTTTGTTACTCTTTTTTTTCTTCCTTACCTTTCTATCCCCCCTTACCCCTTCCCCAGTGCAGGGTAGCAAACCGAAAAACTTCTGGTTAACCTCCCTGCCTTTCACTCAACCTTTATCTCTCTCTCTCTCTCTCTCTTCGTCATTCTACGGAGAGCATTGGTAGCTGCTAACGCATGTAAGGCATTATGCGCACTTTGTTGATGCTGTGTCTGATGACGATGAAGAATTATGGCAGAGCCCTTTGTAATGTGTTGGAAGCATTCAACAACCTACTCGTTGCGCAATTCGCATTGTGTGACGCCTGGTTACAGAATTCGCGTTGTGCGACGCTTGGTGCTTATTTTACTCTTCTACCACGCTATATTGCATATGCTAATGTGGTTCCTTCCCGACATGAAGCCTGTATAGGACCTTTTTGCAAAGCAGTTTCAAGCACCGGCATGGCTCAGAGGTTGAATACTGGGCTCCCACGCAGAGGGCCCAGGTTCGAACCTCGTTCCATCCTGGAATTTTTCCTTATATCGTTTTTTTTCTTATTTCGAGCGATACTGGTTACGGACACCGGCGGCGGCGGCAGCGGCGGACAACTACGGCGCCAAAAACGGCCGGTGAAATGATCTCATAACAGCTTTCGCTGTAAAATGCTATACGAAGTGAGGCTCGCCAATGAATACTCTCAGTTTGAACAGCACTCCTGTTGCAAAGGCGGCCGAAGCAGCGAAGGAAACTAGCGTGCTTCAAGTGTCGAGCTGTGACACTTGATAGTTCGCGCTCATCTTCTGTTTGTTCGTTTAGCGTCGTCCCTTGAGCTCGAGTGACTATGCTACGCTCCGTAACATGAGCGCGGACATCACGGTGAAAGATCAAAACATCCCTCTTCCCCTCACCACGAGAAAACCGCGCGAGCAGACAGCGGAAGGGCAAGGTTCTCCCTGCGCAAATGTAAGAAGAAGCGAGCGAGCTCGCCGACGACTTTTAAATGCGCCCGTCGCGCTCCTAGCGCCATCTCGCTGGTAATGAAGAAATTATAAGCGCCTGCTGTCTCTCAGTCCGTTCAGTGGTAAAGGGTGTGTGTGTATATAACGCTCGCCGTTAGCTACGTGGGGGATCTGCGTTTCGTGGCCTAGTGGTTAGCGCCACTCGCTGCGAAGCAAGAAGTCCCTGGTTCGATTCCGCGCTTCGGAAGCATTTTTCTGAATTATTTTTCTTTGGGGCTTTTATATATATATATATATATATATATATATATATATATATATACATACTTATACATATACGGTGCATGACGGCGACGGCAAAATCCAGCCGAGACTGTCCATATAATTGCTATCGCAATAAAAACACCCACAAGGATACTGCCGTCGTTCCATACCAATACAATGTGCCTTATCGCAGGACGGCTAGGGTGTTCAAGTCACTGTACGGTAGACTCCGCTTCGAATCTGACAAGAACTGGACGCAGGAGGCGACGGTGAAGTGCGCGTCTGCAGCCAGCATGAAGCCGCCGAAAAAGGGTCCCTACTTGTTCGACATTGAGCGGGACCCCTGCGAGACACGGAACCTGGCCGCTTCGCACAAAACGGTGAGACCTTCATTGTAAACGTGTTCTACCTGTTACCGCGACCAGGAATTCTAGGATATTTTTCTGCTTTGTACTAAATTTTACATTTCCCTAGTGTAAGTAAAAAATAAAAATAAAAAAGAAGCACTTCATCCAAGCTTTCCGCGGCGCAATAGTTTGTGTTCTGTAAGCGAAACGCACGACCATTCGCATCCGCTTCGGCGGTGCCCAGCCTTGGCCCCTCCGGAAAAAGTTTAGCCGTTCAGTGAACGAACAACGTCGCACGCGCCACAAAAAAACTATTACCGCCACGCGACATGATCGAAAAAAATCACACCATCTCCCGCTAAAGG